>NC_054067.1:20220908-20520908 GCF_017639655.2 Falco naumanni | reverse complement strand
ATCTGCTTCCTCAGCATATTTTGGCTGTTATCTTATCTGAAGTCAAAGAACTGCTGTTCCTTTTTTCCAGAGCATAAAGTACATTTTTTTTTTCATAAAGACAGAATTCCCTACAATGATTTCTAACTTTTGCTGGAACAAATTTAATACAGAAAATCAAGATTCATATCTATTAAAAACAACAACTTGCTAACACCAAATAAAATGCCTCCGGGTGCACACAGTGTAATCATAAACAACCTCTCTTAGATTCTTGCCATATCTACTATCAGAACTAAGTGCAGCAAAAGATAAACTAATGACAAAATGCAAATGGTATGGCTAAACTGCATAGAATTGAGAGCTTTCACATGTCTGTCACCTTTCAGATCCATTACAAATTTATAGTCTTAGAGTGCAGAGGTCTAAATCTTCAAAGCTTGAAAAACAGAGGTGCAGCATGAACTAATCTTCATTTTTTCCCCTATCTTCTTACAGCAGCACTAATGGAAATGTATTTTGTTTAATGACTCTGAAATCCTGTTTGTAATTAGATGTGGGAATTGGTCTTACTTTGTAACAGATGATACTGGAATAATAATATGAGAGATGCTACGCTGAGACCACTATCCTCCTAAATCTATATCATTTTTCATTTTATTGACAGGAAATGTGTTCCTGGAACAAAGAGATTGATTTTAAAGACTAAAAAAAAATGTCTAGGAAAAACTCAACTGAAAACATTTTAGCATTACTTTAAGAGTATCGCAAGAGTACATTAACCTTTTAACTTTATTTTTAATTTTAGTAAACAGTCTTCTTGTAATTGTTGCTTTGTCACTGATATGATCTTTGAATTAATGCAACAAAAGGTAGAGAACTTTAATTAATGACAGGGTGCATACAATTAAAATGCATATCATATTTCAGAAGGATTATTCAAAATAATTAATTTTGTCTGTTAAAACACTTCTACAGTCGTAAATGAAGTAATTAGGAGTGGTGGGCACAGAACACGTGAGTGCAGGCTGAGTTCATACAGTCCCTTCAAAGTATGTTGTCTTCACTAGGTCTTGATGTCGTAAATCATTTTGGCCACTGTAGAGCCAAGGCTACATTTTTTCCTTGCTTATAATTTTCACATTTGTTAGTAGCAGCAGATATTTGTGGTCAATATCAACCTGCTGAAGGAAAGCAGGTAGCTCAGAAGTGTCCCTCATTAAGATGAGGTCTTGTGTTTCCCTGCAAGGCAGAGGAACTGCTGTGGCACTGTAGAGAGCAATAGTTACCAGAAATCTACCAAATTTAGGACACTCTGCATAAACTTTTATTAAGACCAGTTGGTTCACTGCATTTTAAAGGAAAAATTATTCCAATTCAGGTATTTTAGTGGACTTCTGTGACTGCCGAAGGACATGACGTGAAGAGTACTGTTGTGCCCTTTAGGCAGCAGAGCTGCTCACTGCAGGCAGGCGTAGGGTGAGACAGCATCCCCAGACATCTCTGCCTTTCTGGTCTTGATGCTTAGTGGGAAAGGGAAGGAAAAAGAAAAGTGCGGTCCTGATCTACCTCTCTGAAATGCATTTTGTGTTTCATGTTAAACCATGGTTGGATAAAAGCAAAAGCGATCCTGGGAGCATGAGCTATCAACTGGGGATCAGATGAACTCTGGTAATTAGGGATGCCAAAAATGCTAAGAGGTACACCTAGTGATTTGCAGATTTTCCACAGTGCTACCAAAGAACAAGAATACCGAAGTACCATGTGTCAAATACATAATTTTTTCTTTTTTTCTTTTTTTTTTTGGAGGTCCTTGTATGTACGCTGTTTCAAAAAAACCTTGTCTACCTATCATCATGTTGCAGAAAATAAAAAACCCCAACCATCTTAACCAATGTTGTTTAATTTCCCATTTAAATATATAAGGATGTAAGGAATCCAGAACGTAAAGAATTCCAGTATGTTAGGAAAAGCAAGTATTTTAATACTGATGAGTCAACTTGAATCTCACATTAAGGATATTTTAACAATAAAAAAGTACTTAATATTTTAATTACATTATAAAGTTTGAAACATTCTTGTTCTTGTTAAAGCTTATATAAGTTAGGATGAAAACTGGCTTATTACCTTTGATACGGGCCACATGCTGAGAGTCCCCCAAAGGATGTCATTGATAGTGATACAGCTGCCAACAGCAGGAGTCTCATGAATTATGATTTTAATCAGATTTTTTAAAAACGTCCCCTAACGTACAGTTAATTTGTTTGAGGTAAGAAATGTTTGTGGTGTGATCATTTGGAATATTTTCTCACTCGAAAGAGTAGCATTAATCCAAAAAGACCCGCATTTTAATAGTGTGGGGTTTTAGTTAAGGATTCAGTACTAGATTTTTGCAGAGTGCCCTGAACTGACATTTTTGCAGCTGAGATTTGGTAGCAGTTTTACTTGCAACAGTTGGTGCTGTTTAAATGTCTAGCTGATTTGTGAATTTGATGAGACAGAAGTCACTGTGGTCTCAAGTGACTCTGCCTTTGCTTGCACCCACAAAGTAAGAGGCATCCCTCTGTTCTGGAGTAGGGACTGTATGGGTAAACAGGGCATACACAGATCAGAACCTTACTGCTTTTTATAGAATACCTTGACTATCTTGAATATTTATATTCAGGGTTTTTTTTTTCCTTTAATAAAGTTTTGATCTGTAAGAAAATCAGGATTTTGCATTTATTTCTGTGATTTTAAAAGTAAGCATCTGACTGTTTTGCATAATAGGTTAGGCTTTCTGCTTCATATTCTGTTTAAAAAAAGCTGGAATCCAAAGCTGTGAGTGACATTTTGGTAGAATTTTAGCAAGTACAGTCATTACCAAATTAAAAATAGATACAGGTGGGTAGTCTATGTTTTTAGCTCCTTTGAAAAAACCCAACCCATAACTGTATACAAGAGCAGCAATTTATCAGATCACTCCAGTTAAAACTATGAAAGCCCAGCTATGTTGTCTCGGACCAAGAGTAAATGTACCTGTGTATCACCAGAGTGTGTTAGAAATCATTAATTTCCATGGCTGAAACCTTTTTTCCTCAAATTAAATTATTGTTCTTAATTTCTTAGAAGTTTAGTTTACATTAATAAGATCAATGAAGAATATTCAAACCTGGTCCATTTAGTCACGGAGAAGAAAATCTTGTTGGCACCATATAATTGAAGTTACTAATTTGTCCATAATCTAAAGGGAAAATACATGGATTTTTAGTATGTTTCAAATGTCATCTTAATGTGTTTATTATCTTGGAAATGTAACAGATATTAGTTTATCTGGTAACTAACATGTATTTTTAGGATGGCCAGTTTGTGTATTAATTTTTGCAGATATATGTTTAATCTTGAGAGGCACAGAAAGCACACACCTGATGGTTTTAGAATAGCAGTGTCTTCTCAAACTGTGCAGTTCCTGTAGCTGAAGAAGAGCCTGTAATGTAGGATCACGATCCCATGTTGTGGATAAACACTCCAGGCTGTACCCTGCGGTGTGGTGTGTTACGGGGTAGGGTACAGACCTAGCTCAGGTAATAGCTGTACTTTAGTGAGGGCAGGGTGGGTTCAGGACGGGCTTGTTTCACCCCACGGTTTGGCACTGCCCCTGAGGCTGCTCTCTGTGTTGCTGGCTGTGGTGTTCAGGATCGCAGGAGAACAGCACTTCCAAGCTTGTTTTCTCAGCCACACTCTCAATGAAGCAAGAACTCTGCCCGTGTCATGTCTGACATAGTTATCCAGCTTAATTTTAGAAATTTTATAGGCTTACTAATCATGGCCATTTTTCCTCATGTTTAACCTAAGTCATCTTTGTTACAGTCTTTCCTTGCCGCTTCTTGTTCTGTACAGTGTGGGTCTGGAGAACAATTTATTCCCTTTTATTACAGAACATGTCTTTTATCTAGTGAAGACTATTAGCGAGTCTCCGATCTGCCTTCCCTTCCCTGCATGAAACAAGCCTGCTCTTTTGGATGTGCCACATACTGGTGATTTTCTAGGTCCCCGGTCAGTTCTCCCTGCGCTGCTCTGGCCTCTCTCCAGATGATTCATATCCTGCCCGTTCCCAGCCCAACACAATGCTTCGGTCAAGGCCGAGGCAGTGCTCGGTGCAAGTGTACAGCAGGATAGGGAGGGAGAATTTCTCCCAGTCATGCATACAGCTGTCTTGTATAAACGTGAGAAACTTACTCGACTGACATTTCCCGGAAGCAAGGTACTGCTGACCTGCGGTCACCTGCAGTCTGCTGTAGCCGCTAGATGTTCGTTGGGGTTTGTTGGGTTTGTTGTTTTTTGTTATTGTTATTTGTTGTTTTGTTTTGTTGGTGTTTGGTTTTTGGGTTTTTTTTGTTTGTTTTTTTTTGCTGGAGAGCTACACGGGCAGGCAAACCCCATTCTGAATTTGTGAGGATGGCTATTCCAGCTTTTCATCTATCCTGACCATTTTTTCACGTTATATCTCTTCTAAATGTTCACAAAGGTTTAGATAAATTCAATAAAGATCCAGAGTTTTGGATAGATTGGTTAATGCTGCTATGAATGCTTATGGTAGAGAGTCCAACATACTAACATCTGCCCTTGAATGGGAAGCATTTCATTCTGGTGAGTTTGGCCATTTTATAGCTCATTTTATCCTTACAGGTTGACTGGAGGTACATTCTGAAGGTAAATTAAAATTGATAGTTGAAGCTGAAAATCAACATTTCCTGTTTAGATCATGTGCATTTTTTAAGCTGTACAGAGCTATCTGCAATTAATGTTCTTTGTTGTATATCTTCTGTATTTACAGTATATTTGACAATAAAACCTTTTTTGACATTTAATCAGTAGCAGAGTTGTTCCGCTCTCATTATATATTCATGAACTTTATCACCAAGACAAGACATAAATGTTAAGCTTGCCTTTAAGATCAGACATGCATTGATATTTAAAAACTAGAAAATTGGGTGGGGTGGTGTCTGCTCTACATTTGCTCAATACAAAAATGAGAACAGATTCTTCTTTTCAAGATGCTCAGGCTACTGTAAGGATAGAGACAAGTGAAACTTTGGGACTAGTGAAACTTCCAGCATACCTGTATAAGAGCTGTATATTCAAATACTAATGTCATGGGACACGAGAGGCTGCTTTTTCTCCTTTTCCTGTAAGACATATAATATTAGTTTAATTGTGATTTATTTTCTCATATTTCAGATAGAAATTGGAAAAGCAGTAGGAAGAAGTGTCTTGCAAGTTCCTATGGATCTGTTTTCTGATTGACTGTCTCTTAAGAATTTGATGTAAGGGGGATTTTGGCATTTCATCCTTGAGAAATATTCCCACTCGTTTGCAGCACCTCTTGAATTTTTCTTGATTTTGACAAAGCAGGTACTTTTTGGAAGTTGAATCTAACTTTATTCTCTTCCTCTGTAAAATCTTAGATCCTGGGAGAAAAGTCCTTTAGAAAACACTATAATATAGCATGAGAAATATTTTTAATTTCATTTTTTGTTAATAACGAATGTATCTGGTTATATACTGTATGTTAAAGAACATTTCTGTGTTACTGAGAGATTGAACTTTAATAGAAAAATACTATCTAAACAGAAGGGCATCTGCATGAAACTTGTACGTGTCTTTTATTTAGGATCATCTCTAATGAGCCTCTCTGAATTTAAGCTGAGTGATTCTGTCTGTAGAAGAAACATTTGCATTGCCCTATTGCTAGTGACTGATACTGATTTTCTATCCAACTCTAGCAGCTCTTTCTTTGAAACTGCCTTGAAAAATTGCAGCCCAAATTGTGCCCCTATACAACGTAAATGGAAAATCCAAGTCATCAGATAGTGGTGAATCTTCAGTTTGGATTTTAAAAAAACCTTTATTTATTAGATGTGTTATTGTACTGAAATAAATGGTTGATGTAGTTTTACAACATCTCACCTTCAAAATTTAATCATCTACAAATGCCATTTATTTTTCATAAGCTCTTTCCATTCTAATATGATTCATTAAATATCCTCCTCTTTTTTTTTTTTTCCTTCCCCCCCCCCCCCCCCCCCCCCCCCCCCCCCGCCCCCCGCTGTTTGCTCATCTATTTTGGATGTAGATTCCAGGTATTTATTTCCCCTCTGTCTTAACGTATGTTTAGATTCCAGGTATTTATTTCCCCTCTGTCTTATTGTATGGTATGGTTGATGTAAAAATATTTTAAGATAATGTTCATATTATTTAAATAATTTCAAAGTCAAAAGTTTTAAATTGCAGATCTATTCTGCTGTAATGTGCTTCTTACAGATTTGTCCTGGATTTTTTGTTGAGGCTGATTACTTTACTTTTCAAAAAAAAATAAAAAGGTATTTTCAGTATCCTCAGTATCCTTATAACATATGTTATTTACAAAACATGTAATTTAGAAAATTCCCCTGTAGACAGGAGCTTCTCCAGCATGCAGCAGAAGGTTTGCAACTGGTAGAAAGCTGCACAATCCCACTCCCCAGCAGGAGGGTACTTCCCATGCTGATGGAAAAAGTGACCCTGGCAGAAGGGATGTGTTACTTTACTCTCCGTGGTTGGTTGTAGCTGCCGAATGGCTCTGAGTCACAGTGCTTTGGGAATAAGGCAATTTCCCTTCATCCTGCTTTTGAGCGTATGTTCTGCACAGTCATCAAGAGGCTCTGTGGGTTTACATGGCTTTTTTCTGATTCAGTGTGTGCGTTGGTAAAGAGGGAAGTTAGGAGGCTCAAGATATGCTTTTTTTAAGGGTTACTGGTAGCCAGTAGCCTGTCTGCAGATGCTGGTATTTCCTCTCCTGTTTATGTCTGCAGTTGAATGTAGTTTGAATTCAGGGAATGAACTTGACACTTGAAGTGTATGTGTGGCAGCACATGAGGTATGTGACAGTAGCATGGTCTAGATAGACAATTGCCTCTCAGCTCCTCTATTTTTACTTATCTTAATTGTATACATGCAGTAACTTCTAATTCAATTAAGACTAGCAATATTCTACATTAGCTTGTCTGTCAAAATCTGTGCAGTATACTATAAAGAAGTCTTTAGTTTGGTAATATCAATTTAACAAGTTTTAGCTCATTAACCTTGACACCAGCAGTGCTGGAGAGAGGAACCTTTTGATATTGTTGTTCTCAGCATATACCAGGGAGCTCTGAAAATCTGTTGAAATCTGTGGCTATTATCCCCAACCATCAGCTAGAGCTGTGTGTTAGCTCCTTTACGCAAATACCCCACAGTAAACCACAAATTACATCTTTTCAAGTCAACTTTATAGATTAGGGTAGCGTTTATTCAGAAAAACTTTTTTTTCCATTAGGAACTTTCTGTGGTTTTTAGGTGGTCCTTTAACAGCATTGCGGCTCTTTCCTGTGTTTCATCTTTCAGATACATACCATTCCAACATCACTTTTAACAAGCTTACCTGGTGTGGCATATGAGTATTTGTGGTAACGTTTTAGTATGCTAAGTAAGATAGTAATTTCAGAAATACTTCTTCAGTTACTTCTTTCTGCCTTTTGCTTTTCTACTTCCGAGTGATCACAGTTGTCTTGGTAATAATGGCATTGTTTAGCTTTGCAATCTTATATAATAGTGCTGTATGTACCAGTAGACAACAGGGAAATGAGCGATCATTTAAAAGTAGGGTACAAATAAATAAAGAAAAAACTCTAGCAGTCAGAAAGCAGTTGTTTATTTCATACTCACTTTTATACTCAAATTGGATGTGTCTTGAGTTCCAGAACTGAGACGAGGTAAAGCAGAACTCATGTTTAGCCTCATAATACAGCTGTAATCACAGAGGCGTTTGAAAAACAGCGAGGAGGGGTTCTATAAAAATGCAGCATATTTTCTTAGGAACAGCTTCACTTAATCCCTTGCAGTCATTGTGAGTCTGTCACATTTTATGGTTCGGGGATGGGATTTTGATGTAAAGAGAATTAGCAGCCACCTCTGAGGAAGGGATATATGAAATGGAAGAAAAAGAAGATGGACTGAGACAAATGTTTTAATGTGGAAGTGGGAAAAAAATGCAAGACGAACATGCCAAACAGAATATTTCATTTTCAGCTCTTTGTCCTATTCATGCCAGTGTAAAATTTTTCATGTGTTCATTTCTGGTTTATCACCTGCATTTCCTTTGTAGCTTGCTCAGTCAGCAGCTGCCTTCTGCTGCCTTTTAGGTTATGGAAGTGTTTTTGGAACTGCAACCTGTTCTGTGCCCAGTAACCTGTTGAAGTTAGGGAGCAGTTTTGATCCTTTTTCTCTTCTTGCCTGTGCTTCAGTGGGTCACTGTCTGGATTTTGGTCTTGCCACTGCATTGCAGTTTCTGCCCATTCTGAAAATCCCCCCTGACCGTTTTCCTCCTGCCTGGCCAGAGTGCGTGGCCAGCGGTGCCATCGCTGTGGGTGAGGGCCAGGGGACATGCTGAGACGTAAGATCAGGCAAGTCCTGCAGTGGGTTTCTCCAAAGCAAAATAAAAGGCAAGTGCTGGGGTTGGGCATCGTTGGCTACAGCAATGCTGACGTGGTCGGGAGCACCTACAGGGATGTGTATTTGGGCTTTGTTTGAGAGCGCTCAACCCTGTGTGATCCCAGGGGGTGGAGGCTGCCAACGTGAGTGTGGGTAAGTGTGTCCAGCTGTGGGGCAGGTGTGAGAAAGCAGGCATTTGTTCCAGTGAAAAACCAAAGCTCTGCTCAATGTGCCTTGTTTAACGTGTGCACTGTACACGGTCAGCCACAAGATTAAAGATTAACTTGGAATAGTTAGATAAAGTGTCAAGCCAGAAGATGGGCAGCAAATAATTTTGCTCATTACAATGTTAACGAGAAGGGAGTTCAGTAAAATACCAGATGTGTAATACATGCAATTTGAATGTTGCAGACTAATAAAAAAAATCATTGTTTGAACTCTATGTTAAAAACTTTTGTTGTATGAAGGACCAGTTAACCTCAGCCAAATTTTCAGCTTCAGCAAGACAAAACAAGGTAGATTTAAACTTGAGTATAAACTGTTCGGAGGTTTTTGTTCTTCTGACACCTTTGCCTCATAAAAAGTGACCTATTTTTTGTCTTCTGTAGAAGTCTGATCCAAAATGAAAAAGTACATTAGATAAAGCTAAACTGAAATTTTGGTTGACTTTTAGTAGCAGGGAAGAAGAGTACAGTGTTGAGGTTAAGAAAGGCTTTTTCATATGCAAAATATCAAGAGGAGGCATTGTACTTTGCGGAAGTTCTGTGAGTTTGAAAAGGAATAATTCCAAGTGTTTTCGGCTTTGAGGATCTACAATACAAAGCAACTATGTTGAAAACTCATGCTACAAAATAAATACATTAAATTGTCATTCTTTTTAAGACACAACATTTTTCTTCCAAAATTTCCCCAAATCCCTTCTATGTGTAAGAGCTGGGCTTTGGCTTCATCTAAAGAGCCTTTTTCAAGTAATCAATAAAATAATTTGTTAAAATAGCTGAAGGTAATGTGGATGCAGGAAAAAATACAATTTTATGAAGTCTTTTATGTCAGACCTCATTCAAATAGAATCACCTACATATGAAAGCAAAAAATTCACGTGGTAGGTAGCTAGGCAGATATGTTTGTAAGCCAGCACTGCATCTGTAAATACTGGTTTTCTTTCTGAAAGGAATCTTACGTTATTTGACACTTCTGAAAAACTATGTTAGAATCTTGCATGAAACATATATAGTGGCGTTTCTTGTGGCAAATGTGAGGTTTGTGTGTTTATGTTAAACTATGTGAGTGCACATTTTTCTAAGTGTGAACGTATCTCAATATATTTGAAAGAACTAGAAATCAGACTTACAGATGTGTGCCTTCTGATTTGGAGGTTTGTAGTCTGACCATGTTCACCCTAGATTTAAATACCTTTCAAGGTATTCAAGCTTGATTACTTTGCCTCACCTGAACAATGTAGCTTAGAAATAAGGTTTTTATCTGGGTAGCTGTCTTCATATTGTATTTATGACTAAAAGTCTTGCAAATGATAAGAGCTGTTGTAGAGTAAAATGCATATTGTTTGCAGTTTCAAGACATTTCACTTGAAGTTTTTTGACCAGTATTTTTAAAAGCTAGCACATTAAACCCAGTGGAAGTCCAGCTGCAGAATGAGGGGCTGGACTTTTAAAGAATCCATAGTTGAGGGGGTTCATGCACTGGGGTTTGTTGTTTGACGAATTACATGGATAAAGGGTATTTACAGGATAAGACACTGAATATAGGTATGAAAGGCATCTAGAATTGTAACGATCAAGGCTCCCTGTAGCATTGAGGGAGGCAGAAGCCTTCATCCTTTTTGGTCAAAACCACAAAACTAGCACCAGTGTTACATAGCACTGCCAAATGGGGAGCTGTGGCACAGACACTGAGCCATAGGTGTACTCAATGCACATTGCTCTTTAAAAATCTTAACAGTGAGTGTATTTTTTTTCTTCTTTGTATTTTTTTTTCTTCTTTTTTGTAACTGAAAACTGCGTAGACTCTCAGAAGTGAAAATCATATATTCAAGCTTCCCAAACTAAAAAGCTTAGGGAAGAGTGTATTTGTCATTATGTTTAATTTGCACATACCTCACCAAAGAAAAGGCCAGGGGAGCTAGGCTGAGAACACAGCTGTACAGGCAGCTCAACTAATTGCCTCTCCATCCTCAACCTCATTTATCTTCATTTCTTCCCAATTATACCAAATTATCAATAGTCTCTGTTGCATCAGAGTCTTAATCCCCTTTATTCAGGCAGCATTAGATAGTGGCAGATGAATTCTTGGAGGGAGTCAGGGTAAACAGCCATGAAATGCCACCTCTGGCAGATGGCATTGCTCACAAGAAATGTGACAAAACATTTGGAATTTGTTACTAGGCATTGGTATGAGAAGGCAAGCTGTCAATATTTTTTTAAATGATAATCAAGGTGGTGCATACTTACACCACAAGCAGAAATGAATCCTGTCCAAAACCTCAAGCTTAGTTAAGTTCAGCTTGGCACTGTGCTGTTGTATTTTGTTGCTGAAGCCTCTCGCTTTTTCTTCTTAAGAAATATTTTCACTTTCTCTGGTATTAACATCAACATTTTAATAAAGTTTGTTCTGATTATAGTTGTTATTTATGGGTGTACCCAGAAAGTAATACTGATTTCAAGATAGAGAATGTCCTTTACGCAGTAACAAATTTAGGATGTATTTTCTTGAACAGTTTCTTTGGCGCTGTTGGTCCTTTCCTAGAGTTTGATCCTGCTCCTTAGAGAAGCTAATGCAAAGTGCCCACTGAGATTCATTGAGAGTTGCACTAAAGATGAGAGCACCCAATGGCTAGGTTTGCTGAATGAGAAAAATATTCTGAAAATCAAATATTGATTGATTACGTAAGATGTCTGAGTGCCGTGGTAAGTGTATATTCAGCTACTACTATGAGCTTTAAAGGAAGTATGATGTTGGCTGCTAGTATAGTTCAGGATTTTTTTGCGTGTTATTTTTAGACTGACATTAAGTGAAACACAGTAGATGTCACTGCTGACCTTTTATGTGAATTAGGTTTACTCACAGGCTCTCCTGGTTTTGGCAGCATTCTAAATTTTTTGGAGGTTGGTAATAACTTAGTGCAGGGAATCAAATGCCAGATACAGAAAACAGTGCATCTTCAGAATCGGTAGATACCTTGCCAGTGTCTCCCATACTGACCCAGCTTGTTGGAACTGTGCAAGTGCAAGTGTCTGCACTTCCTGACCCTTCATGGAAACGGGCTTCTGACAGTAAATCTCTGAGAGCCTCTACAGACATTCAGCTTCAGCACAGAAGGATGTTAGGCATCCCTTTTGCAACCTCTCATTCTCTAGTAAAATATCCAGTGTCTTTGAGTTCTGTGTAGATGCTTCAAATTACCAGGGGTTTGGAAGGTTGTCCAAATGTGTATGTATACAGTGCCAAAGACTGTGTTTAATTCTTTCAAGCCATACTTTATATTACACAGAGTTCTTTCAGTATTAGGAGTTTTTGAAAAGATTATAAGTACATAATTCATTTATGTCACTACAGATTAACTCAGAAGATTACAATTTGTAACTTCAACTGTTCATAATTATTTCAAAGAAATAGTAAATGATAAATAGTTGAAACTTAATGATCTGATTTTGTACTGTAGCGTTACCTATCTACTGTGGATGTCAAGATGTTCTCAAAACGTCTCAATTGTTTTGCTAAGTTGTTAAATATGGGAAAATATTAAGTAATTAAAAAATAAAAACAAAATCAAAAAAGGCTTGGTTTGTGATGAGTGATGGTGTCAATGATTATCATCACTGGAATACAAATCCCAGTTCCTTGCTTGCTGGCTGCAGTTCTTGAGTTTAGAAGGATGCATGTTTTATCCTTTCTGGCAGGCAGCCCTACAAACTGTGTTCAAGATCTGAAAGTTAAGCTGTTTTATTTCTGGCTTGTGCATCATCAACAGTAATAAAAACATGACAGACCAATATTTTGACCTCATTTCCCTCTGTGAAATGTATGTGTTTCTGAAGACAGACTTTGGTCCTGCAGTAGAAAGCAGTTAATTTTTTTGTTGATGGTCCTAAAGCAGAAGAGATACCATGTTCTAATAGAGTATTCTTATCTTTGTACAGAAAAATAACTAGCGATAAAGTCATATGCTTATTACTAAAAATGCTAGCAATAGGCATCGGGGGTGCAGAAGGGAGCAGATCAGTTGTGCAAGAATGAACCATAGTCTTGTGGTTACATTTCACAGCAATACTGACCATTTAAAGGCTGTCCTCGCTTTTGCGTCCCCCCACATCATGCCTGTTGAAATGATCAGTGCAGATTTTTGTAAGCCCACTTTTGTCAAAAGCACGTTCTGTAAGCTGTCAGGAGTAGGGGTCTCCCCGACCCAACTTCCCAGTAAGAATGCGAAGTTACATTGTCTGCTCCCTAGCTCAAACTTGCTGAGGTTCCTTACTGCACTACTTCAAGTGACAGAGAATAGAGGTCGTTTATTCCCTCTTGGGAAAGGGGCTGCATATGCTTTTGACATGGACGTAGATCCAAAAGGGTCTGCCTTCTGAAGTCCCTCATTCCAAGAATAATGCTTGAGTAATAATAATAATCCCGAGGTAGTTTTTCATACGGTGCATAGGCAAGCTGCGGAACTCCTTGCTACAGGGTATTGTAGCCATGTAGATATGCAAAAACCTGACATCCAGTTAATTTAGTGGAAGAAAAGGCTATTAAAAGTTACTAAATTCAAGGAAAATACCTCTGTTTCGGGATGTTCCTAATCCATAAATTGTTGGGAGATTTTTTTGTGGGTTTGTAGGTTTTCTCTGCATTTAAATTTTTCAGTAAGCATTGCTTTGGGCCCTAGTGGGAGAGAAGGTGTTCGGCTCGATGGGCGGTAGCTGTGCCCCGTCGTTCTGGGAGCCTTTATTCCTTACTTGTATTGCCCCTCCCTCCTGCGATATCACAGCTAATTTCCATTTAGGAAGCGATAGCTATCTAACTGTTGATACAAAGATCACAAGCTTTTCCCTTCCCCCTCCTCTTCATTATCACATGGTATCTATCAGGCAACAAGGAAGCAAAGGCTTCATTTATTAATTATCAGAGTGTTTCTCCAGTGTGTCACATTCCTTCCTGGCCAAGAAGCAACTTGTTTTGATTTGTACTTATGCACAACTAAGTTAGCAAAAGAAGAAGAAAATGGATACAGGTAGCTAACGTGAAGAAGGGCTTTTGATTTTTAGTGCATTTTAATGCAAATTATTATGATAGTTTGTATCTAACTTTCTATAAATGTGATGCTTCATCTTGCTAAACCTAACTTTAATACGGGGTGGTTTGATGTTGTAAGTTGAATCAAATGATCTATTGAGAAGTGTTTGGTATTTTGAGTTTAAATGAAAATATTGCCACTTTGAGAAGTTTGTGTTTTTATCAAACTAGTCCCTTACATATTGCATTTTATTATTTCCCTGCATCTCTCTGTTTTGCAACATTTTCCCCATTTTTTAATATTAGTTACTTGATAAAAAAGCCATCCATCTTTTAGCAGTTGTCTGCATAAGACTGTTTTGTTGAAAAGTTTTGTTGCTGTAGCCAGTAGTTCCTCTACACTGGTCTCAGAAAGCAGGAGAAAACTCTCTGTCTTATTTTAGTAGCCATCAGCATTTCTGTGTGTATAATTTGAAGGGATGGATGTCCCAGTCTGTTAGAGAGAGAACAGGTTTTGCACTCTTAGCAGTCTTCAACACTCAGCACCTGATTGTAACTGTGGGATTTTGGTTTGCCTGGACAGGCCCGTTGTAGAACAGCCTTTCTTTCCGAGGCAGCTGACATTCCGGTATTGTGCTTTATAAGCACTGTAATCACTGATCATAATTTGGGAACCTTAGGACACGTTTCATTTACCACCTTACTTCTTTTTCTCTGTTCATTTTAAAGGAAGCAATTGATGGTTTTGGAGGGATGGTTCAGTTCCTAAATAAATATTACATCTCTGCTTTTATCTTGTAAAAAAGTATCCTCCTGGAATTAATCATTCTTAATTAAATTGGCATCAAATATTCAGATGTATTCCTAGTTATCTTGAGTATCCTGTTTGCTGTGAAATAAACTTTGCTTTTGCTGTCATTAAGACTTTTCAAAAAGTTTAGAAATTACATACAGATTTCAGATGCCTTCTTACTGCATAATTATCAACAGATTACTTCACCTAAGTTCTGACAGACATATTTTTTAAGTATGACTGACTGATGGACAGATTGGGAATTGCTGAATTAATGGGCACATTTCAAAGCTTTGGCAGGGCTAAGCAGTAATTACATCTGCTGAACCACTTGATAAGTTTTTGGAAGTAGCCCAGTAAAGCCATCACTGGATTTCTTGAGTTTTAATATCTTACCCTACACACTCTCATGGCTCTCTTGTAGGGCGCAATCCAGAAGTTGATACAGCCGAATACACATAGCTAAACAAATCAATGCATTAAGGCTTTAAATGCATTGCAAATCTTCCATTTAGCTTTTCAGCTCAGTGTCATGCTTTTGGGGGCTGATTAAAAATCTCATTCCTATTTTAAAGTAAGAAATTTTATTTGTAATAGGCGACCACAGGAAGTGTCCACACTTGCGTGGGCTCCGTAAATATAATCTACTGCCAATATCAGGGACAGAATTTAGGGTTAAATGGGTCGTAATCCTGACCCAGAACAGTTTTACGGTTTTCCGACAGGCAAGTGACAGTTTACCAGGAGTATAACCTGGGTGGTATCTTTCTGTTCTTGCTGTAATGAGAATCTCAGTTTATCAAGTAGGATAGAAATTGTTTTCTGCTTAATAGTCTCTTCCTGGGCCATTCAAATGCTGATGCCATGAAAAGAGTGGACAGAAAGTTGTAGGCTGAAGGCTGAAGTGTGTAGGCTCCGTTTTCAGCAGAGGATATTCTGTGTTGGCCAAAAAAATGACCATTTTCCCCAGTATCGTGGTGAGATGAGGATATTGGTAAATTACAAAAATAATCCAAAAAATCAAAACCAAAAACCACAAAACCCAAACCAAACAAAAATAACAACAACAAAAAAACGATACAAACAAAAAAGGCAAAAAATCTGGACCACCTGAAAACACTGGGGCTGGGAATACTGTCACACAGACACGGTTTGTTTTAGGAGTACTGGGGTTCTAGGTAAGCCGAAACATTTCAGAGGCCATGAGTAAGTGCTGGACACTTACTAAAGAAGTTAGAGGTGATGAATACTTGAAAATTACCAGTGCTGAAATAGCAGTGCACTGAATACTTTTTTCTTTGCAGATCATGTTATGCCTAATATGCCCAACAGCATGAAAAATGTGTTTAAAAATAATTTTAGAATAAAATTGGATGGTGAAGATGGTATTGCTTTTAACAATTTGAGTTCAATTTTTCAGAAATGTATCACAACAAAAAATAAAATGACAGACACAGATTGCAAGAGTGTGGTTGTTCAATTCAAAGGAACCTCTGACAGAGTGGATTTCATTTAGCTAGACCAGATAGTTTTAAGGCTGATAAAATGAATTTTAAACCAAGTGAAAAGAAACTGTCACCAAATGGAACTTTCATT
This sequence comes from Falco naumanni, assembly GCF_017639655.2. Taxonomy (NCBI): domain Eukaryota; kingdom Metazoa; phylum Chordata; class Aves; order Falconiformes; family Falconidae; genus Falco; species Falco naumanni. The sequence continues at coordinate 20,504,806 of NC_054067.1, read as the reverse complement.
ATTTTCTGGAGATCTTTCAATACCTAAAACCACAACACTTAATTTAATTGTCACAAATGTATCTTCACCCCAAAAAGTTTTTTGGATTCTGTTTGGAAAAACACAAATGCACAGAGAGGTAAAGAGTTACAAAATTACTGAAACCAAAGACGGGTGAGTAGCAGCATTTTCAGAAAAATGAAGCTGAGCTTCTCACTGCATTTTATTCGACTAAACAAAATTTAAATGGAGGCACTTTGCTTACTGACATGTACATGATTGTAAATGCCCCTGCAGTGGGTCTGGGGGTACCGTGTGTCTCATCAACAGCACGTGTAGCTATTGCTTAGGCTGATTTGCCCTGCTTGTCCGTGCTACCTGTGATTCAGCTCCCTGGGCATCTGAACTCATCTGAATTCACTGTTCATAGGGACTTGGAAACAGAGACATACAGAATTTGGCCACTGGACTGTAAAATGGCATTAAGGGAATGCTTACCTCTCGCCGCATTTTAATTTAGAAGTGAATGGAGTGGGGTTGGTTCGTTTTACTTGTGCTTAGTTGGACATAAGTGCAATTCATGCACTCATTAAAAAGTTCTGTCAAAGAAGCTGGTAAGATGGGCAAATACCAGACTTTTAATTATTAAGTGTATCATAAATAACTCTTTCTCTTACCAAATCCACGTTGAGTCCATCTTTATCTGTGCCCTTTGAAACATGTGCTGCGTTTCCATGTAAGCGTGTGCAGTGCGGGCAGTCTGGCCTTTTTTCTCATCTAGATTTTGCATTTAGCTGCCGATCTGTAAGCAGAACCATACACCAACATTTGCTACGTGGCCTGAACCGGATAGTTGAAGCAGGCCAGAGCTTTTTTAGCTGCTTTGCTGGGCAGCCAGTGCATTCTGCAGGCTTTTAGGATGGCTAGCCAGCTGATACCTTGCCTTTCCCTTCCCGCTCCAGCGTGCTGCGCTAAGGAAACCGCAGTCTCAGTGCTCGCTGCTGACAAGCGTCAGGAGCTGGGGAAGATGGAGGTTCTTGTCTCTCTTGCCCTTTTTTAATGCTGAGTACAATCTGTTCTGGGACAAGATCAGCTAGAATGCAAACAAGATAAGGAAAAATTACCTTTTTGTCCTTTAGTTTTATCTGTTGGAGAGAAGGTCATATGGATAGTGGGTAATAGTGTTAAATGTAAAGCTTTTTGTAAAGTGTATAAATGATGTATTGGCATTTTGACAAATCAACAGATTTCTGAGTGCTCTAATACTATTCCTATGACACTTATGAATCAAGTTACTAATATTTTAAAATGAAATATTCTTTCTCATTTAAAACGAATAAAAAGCTATATTTCCTTTCATACACAAGAGGTAAGTCCCATTGCTGTTTTCTGTTATCTCTTTCTCCTTAGTGTTGTATGTTTGCTTTCTTCCATTTTTTTTCTCCTTTTTTCACATATACTTAAACAAAATTACCTGAAATCTATCTCTATATGCAGTAGTATGGATCATTGTTTAATTTTAGACTCCTTATCTGCTATATTAAAAACAATTAGAGCCTTCGCTAGCTTAGTATGGACAAAAAAATTATTTTTTCCTAATACAAATTTCTTCAAAGACCAAACCTTTTGAATGTAATGAGAGAAGAAAATTTTGTGTCTCATATTTTTTTTCCCTGTTGTGTATTGCGTGATTCATATCACAAAGTTTCATTTTTAGTTTCACTCGTAAGCTCATCATACCAAAGGCAGGACTTAGAATCAAAACACGACCTCTTTGCCTTATTGATGGCACCTGTTTGGACAAAAACTGGCGGTCAACCAAAATCTCCTGAAAAATTGTGACTAAACTTAAATTTGAAGTATTAACAAGGATTTACTTGCTGTAGAACACTTTCAATTGTTATGTTAAGAAAGAAGTTGAAAGTATGCATTGATACGTATCTGTGTTGAATATGATATGCTGATATGCTGCCAACTGTGTTACTAATTAAGACAATGTGTATGCTCAAAAATAAATACCTTTTCTAGAGTTGCATGACAGTACAAGGACTGAGTGTATTACCGTAGGTTTGCATTTTACATATTTGGTTTATAATGTGAATCTAGTTCTGGCTTACTATTAATTAATATGTAATTTTTTCATACTGTATGGGAATAGATATTGCAGGGAAGGATGCAAGTTTTCTTTTACAACTATTCTTGTTTAGCTGTGCAAAGGAACTGTGGGTAGGATAAATTGAAAGTGTCTATGGTAATAGAGCACAGGAGTAGGACCCGTGAGACCTGACTTCTCTTCCAGTTTCACCATTAGCTTACCAGGTAATGTGGAGGAAGTTGCTTCATAATTCTGCACCTCAACTTTCCCACTTGGAGATAATCATACTGCCCTTATGAAACACTTCACAATTGAACAGTTCTAGGTAAGAAGTTGTAATTATTACTTTCTTTTAGAGAGACTTGCTACTACATAGCATATGCAGTCCAGGTTAAATGATGAAGCTGTTATCTATGTGGTATAGTGCAGACTACAGGATACATTTCATTTAACGTGCACTTTTATTATACATCATACGCTCAGCAGTATTTTTTTTCTTTCTCTAAGGAGAAGTGATAGGGAACATAAGAATACAGGAATGGTCTGTAGAGATAAGTGTATTGCAATTTATTCTTGTGTTGCTGGCACTGAATACTGGAGCAGATTTACAAGTGGAATTTGCAGGGAAAAAAGTTATTATTGTCCCCATCTGCAGGGAAAACTGGTCCAGTGATTTGGACTGTACAACATAATTTAAATTCAGTTTCCTGTTCCATTGCAGGTTTCCTGTATTTCCTTAAGCAAGTCACTTTTCTTTGCTGTGCAATTCTCCATCTGTAAAATACAAATAATTGTACTTCCCTATGTTGCAAAGCTGGGCACAGAAAGCTGGTAGGGCACTCTGATACTACAGCTTCAGGGCCACAGAAGTATGGTGGGTAGGTGCACAAGGCTTTGGAAAGATAGGAGAAGCTTCCAGAAGTAAATAAACGAGCTAAGAGTTTAGACCACCTGTGCCTGGGTTTGGAAGTACCGGGAAAGAACAAATGGGGTGAGGGAGACTTTTAGATAAATAGTGCAGTGTTCTGTTTTCATTCAGAAACCTCTGACAAACTTTCTTGTGCCCAATTCTTGTGGCCATTGCCCTGGTACATGAATTTACATGTACAAAAACTTATTTCTAAGCAAAAAATTGATTCTCAGGTATGTCATGTGTTTTTTCAGGAAGAATAAAGTGTAAATGTTAAATTTACAGAAAAAGCATATGGAGAAAAGTCACGTGGTAAACTCGAATACTAAGCATTTCCTCAGAAAATCTTTTTTAAATTACACATTTAACTTAAGGAATACTTTACCAAATAATACCACCTCTGTTTTACAGTAGTTAAAGTGAATGAACTTCTATACTAAGTATCAGTCAAATGTTATTTGAAAGAGCTGATATACAGTATATTTAATAACAAAGATGCTGACACAGCCGTAACTGTAGTACTTCTTCTAATTACTGCACTATGCCATGTTATATTATATCACATAGTATAATTTAGTGTATCTTTCTTTGTCAATGTATTACTCATCATTTTACAAATTACAAATCTTTTATAGGAAGGTAATTCATAGTTGGACGTAGTGCTAAAATGATGGAGTGTTTTCCTTTTTTCTGAATCATTGATCTTTCAAACTTTTGCATTTAGCAGTATTAATCATGTTTATTAGCTAAGTGTTGTCATAAAGAATGGAATTTTTCCGTTACTTTCATGTTCAATTAAAATGTTTTTTGCTTTCTGCCTCTGTGCTGCATCACAGTAATCTATTTACTTATTCTAATTGAAATTCTTGTTCATAAATCCAAAACAAAGTCAATACTGCAGTTACACGTTTTCATAACAATCTATAATCTAATTGAAAATGTGGGGCGTACCTGAGAAGGAGGGAGTGTACTTAAAATACCTTTTTACTCTATAAATGTTCAATCTAACTTTTTAAGGTGTTTTGTTTTGTGGACCAGATGTATTTTGGTATTCACTAACATGGTCTACTTCACTGCTGTTTAAAAGGAACTTGCTATTCAAGTGTGAACGACAATCTGTAAAATTGCTGCAGAACACCCTTTTTTCAGAAGACCAAACATACTCTAGAGCAAACACGAGTGCTTAGTTTGCTATTCTGTGTTTTTGTTGTGGACAGTAATTACTGTACATAATAGATATCTGGATTCTTAAAATTTAAATCTCTGAATACCGATGATTTCCACGCCCAACCTAATGCCCAACACTGCTAGTGAGCACTGGCGTGAGCGAGCAGCGGAGTGCCTCTCCAGTGAGATTAACAGCAATGAGGGACCTGACGAGCCCGAGGTTGGACACCTGTTAGTCTCTGGCAGGGACTGGGTGGCCTGATTGCCTTTGATAGCAGGAGATTGTGGTTCAGTGTCTCAGATGTTCCCTTTCTGCCTGATTTACTTAATTGTGACTGATGTTTACTTGGGTGATGTTATCCTTAACCATCTAGCTTTTCCTGTTTCCAGAAACCAGTGTTACGAAAGTAGATGATGCTGCAAGTTTCTAATCATATTTTCTGCCTGATGCGAATTAAATTATTTTATTTTTTAAAAAAAATCAGTTAGAGGTTTCAGGTGCTGTGCTTGTGTTAGGTGCTTAGCTATGGTAAAGAGTATGATAGCGCTTTGCTAACCAAGCAAAATGTCTTTTAAAGAGAAGTGTATGCCATTTATGCTTGCTTTCTACCCTGTTTTGCAGGTGGGAGTGAATCCTCCTGGGATAAAGACAAGCTTCAGTCTCCCATTACAACAGGATCACAGCACAGCATTGGTCATCCCACACTGTCAGGGCAGTCGAGCCTTGGAAGTGCGCACCCACTCAGTCCTCTCCAGCAGAATCACCTGCTCACCAACAGTACGTACCGTGCTCTTGCAGGGGAAAAAAAAGGAAGAAAAAAGTACATGGGGCCCTGCTTGGAGGCTGGGCTTGCATTCCTTCCCAGCCTCCTGGAGGTGGGGGAAATGGGTGGGAGACATGAGCGACAGGAGGGTCAGTCCTCCCGCTGTGCTCTCTGCTGCGCTTGCACATCATGTGCAAACCACCCTGTTTGAACAGTCACCCACTGTTGCGTAGTCCTTAATTAATATTTCCATGGCTTGGACTGAAAGGGAAAATAACTGTAAAGCTTAACATTTAAGCTATGTGACAAAATTCTACTTCAGGTGAAAATGTGAACCACAAAATAAAAATATGAAAGCCAGGAATAAATGCAAAGTGTCTAGTTAAAAACGAGCAGAAGCAATCCCTCTGCCTTGTTCTGCCTTGTGCTTTACAGATGTGGGCAAGGTCATCCGTTGAATCCAGGTATCCAAAGACACTTAAATAAAATGATACAGGTAAAGTTTGGATTTGGAGCTTAAACCCATCTCTTTAAACCCTTCTCTTTTCCTTGCCTTAGGATGGGAACAGGTGGAAAGCCAGCAGTTCCCCCTCTCCTTTGCACCCAAAGAGGGAAGGAAGGGAAGGGAAGGTTATTCCAAGAAAAATGTTCAGGATTAATGTTTTAAAAATTAGTGAGAAGTGAAGTTAATTCTAACAGATGATGATGGATGAGAAATGAAAATCTCTGTTTCTGAATTCTTGTTGTTTGTTTAAGCTCTTCATCCTCAGGAGTTTTGAAAGTTGATTTTTGGTGTTAGTTTTAATGGATGAATCAAATTTTTGCTCCTTACGCTGATCTAGGAGCAGATAGCTCCTGGTTACCTGTGTAGGGCCCAGACTCAAACAAATGAAAGCTATTGAAATGACCCTACAATATGGGTCTGCTTGGTTCATGGGAAGGTGTGGACCTGAGCATTTTGGGTCAAGTGTCAGTGGTTAAGAATCACCAGGACTAAAATTCACTGTAATTTATCATTTCATTTTATATTCTTGCATAATTTAATACCTGTATGTATTTGACATGCAGTGATATTATGTTCTTTGCTGTTAAAGAAAAGTTTAAAAGTGTTTTCCAGTAGATTTTGTAGTAGGCAAATGTCTATAGGCTATTAAAGGGTTTATGGAATGTCAGACATTGTGTCCAATGATTTGCAAGTGTAGGATATATTTTCTTCATAGTCCTACGAAATGTTTGACGGATTGTGTCTTAAAACTGGTGATGTGCTGTTAAATTCTGTTTGTAGTTTGCATTTAGTTTGCATGTCAATTGGACTTTAAGTAGACATACAACTCAGTGTGGCCAGATGGTGTCTGGGAGTTTTGGAACTCTATAGAGCATGAGGGAAGATTATTGGGCTGTTAAGGGAGATATGCAGGGGAACAAAGGCTTATGGATGTAAGCACTGAAGGGGTTTGTCAGCATGGTTTAAAGTGAAGGGAGATGTACGTGGGCTTTGCTTATTACCTATCATAACTAATACTGGCATGGATCATAATATAAAATATATAGTGAATCACAAGACATCACAGTTGTTGATCATGATATACTCAAGCTAAACAGAAATAGCGTGGGAGCTCAGAATGCGTACAATTCTGCCTTTCATGGTGGGGGCAGTAGTGTTTTTATATTGCTGTAGTCAAATTGTATTGGAATAACATAAGCTATATCAGTCAATGATATTTTTTATTGTGGGTTCTGTCATATACCAAAATGGTGACTGGCCTTCTTATTTAAAAGAGTTAAGATAGAGCCAAAAGTTAAAAAACTTCTAGAAATAGTTAATGTGAATAGCATATGGTTATAACTAGCTTTATGATTATGTTATTTGCTACTTGTACCTGAATTTTTTAGTGACAATTTCTAATCTAAATTTCATTAAGAAAAATGATGACACATTTTGTCTGGCAGAATGAGTCCTATTTTTTCTGAAAAAAATAATTTTGGGTGCCCAAAGATAGCTGTCTTCAAGTGGTCTCTAAATAAATCTTAAAAGCAAAATAACCTGAAACGATTTTTTTCAGTGAATTGGTGTCTTGGTCTTCCTTTCCGTTGTACTCGTTATTAAATACAACAAGTAATACACATGCTGAAATAAATGTTAATGAAACATGAAAATCCAATTTTTGCTAGCAGTAACATCACCTTTTTGGCAATGTCAAGAACTGCAAGTTGGCCCAAATGATTTTCCTAGCTTCTTAAGTTGTTTGATATCCATAGCAGAAGACTATTTAAACTCACTTTTTGGAAATTAAAACCTCTGGCAACAATTTTAACCTCTCATTACATGTTCCAATTGAGTAGTGCCTGTAGTCCAGCACGCAGCTTCCTGTGATCAGGTAGTCCTGATAGAAAAATCTAGTCTCAGATTGCTGTGTATGTGGAGGAATCATAGTGAGAGGACTTGGTAGGAGTATATTGTCAGATAAAATTCTTAATAAATGTTAGTCTGATGTGCTGGAAAAACATGCAAATATCTGCATGTTTTGTGCTTTTTTTTCTTTGTTGTTCTTAATAAAGAGATCAATGCAGTTGTATTACTTTAGAGCTGTATTATATGTGTAATACAAACATTACAGCCTTCTCTGCAGTGCAAAGACAATTATTCCCTGTGCAACATTAAAATTATTAACACATAGTAATACTGAGTTTGACTAGTCAATGTTCCAGTAGAATATAGACTCTAAAAATTAAGGTGTTGGGTTATAAAATAAGGGACTGACACGTATAACCTGCCCATGCTCTCTTTTAGGGATAGACCTGCCGTTTATGATGATGCCCCACCCTCTGCTTCCCGTCAGCCTACCTCCCGCTTCGGTTGCAATGGCAATGAATCAGATGAACCACCTCAATACCATAGCTAACATGGCTGCAGCAGCCCAAATGCACAGTCCTCTTTCCAGGGCAGGGGCCTCTGTTATAAAGGTAAGAGTCATCTATGAGACTTCAAAAAAATAGCTTTTTGTGGCTAACAAAATCATTCACAGTGGCTTTCTTAAGGAAGATAACTGAGAGGCAGTGAGCTTGTGCTGCCTATGGCACACCTGGCCTGCTGTTCCTGACAGTGCTTCAGCCTGAGGAAATACCCACGAGTACAGTCAAGAAGTTAAGATGCTCTGCTCTATCTACAAATCTGTAATGTAATTAAAAACAGATACAAACACTCGCTAGAGGCTAGGGGAATAAGCAGTGCTGCATCTGGTAAAGCTCAAAAGCTATTCTAAAATGTTGTTTAAAATCAAACTTAATGTTACACTTAAAAGGGAATGCTATGGAACATAACAGCAACTCCAGGGCAGTGCAATTCCAGAACGAGTTAATAGCAGAGAAAATCATCAGAAGTAGCTTAGTGAGTATAGTCTTTAGTGGCCACACCGAAATTTCCTTCCGGCTGGATAAAACATGTTTATGCTCTGGAAAGGCTTCTTTCTGATAGCCTCTCCAAGCAGGTTGTTAAGAAATTTTTGTGCCTGTGTTGAGAGCTGAAGTCCTGCCACACGCTGAAAAAATATGTCAAGACAAGAAATTTTCAAAGTAGAAGGACATGCGAAAGATTTGTGCCGTGGGATTCTCTAAAACACAGTGTGTCCTCTTGGGCAAAAATGAAAGGTTTTATCAATCTAACTTCTGTGTGTGTTTGCACCCACGTGCACATTTCTGTTGACAAAACAAAATTTTGACAGCTTTGAAAGGTAGTTATTTTAGTCTATTTGTCTTTATTTTTAAGTATATGAATCTGTAGAGCTATCTGTTCTGGAAAGTGCGTGTCTTTTTTTTATATATTTATGCTCGTTTACATTCACATATCCCCATCATTCTGGAATCCCAAAGTTCTAAGTTACTTTGTTCTAATAATTTGCACTGATTTAATGAACTTGATCTCTCGTGTTTTTATTGTAAAACATCTTAATTATAAAATACCATAACTTTATCATTGAGAAAGTTGCTGTTGTCAATATTACAGACTAGCTGTGCAAACAGATTAGTTAGGATTGCCTTGTACTTTCTATTGTCACAGCCTGCCACTGCAGGAATTTCTGTTTCTACATCAATCAGGGGAAGAAACAAGTAGTTCACATCCACATGTTTATGTTTCATACTTTTATTTACTGATATCAATGTACTTTCAGGGAATAAAGCAAATCTCTTTGGTCATGTTACAGTAGCACAATATATTACATGTCTCTGTTGCTGGGGTTCTGGAGGTCTTCGTTTTCCTTCTGATCTTCGTCCTGGCCCTGAACATCCCCAAAATTGCCTCAGTTTGTTTTTCTTCTTCACTGACAGTCCACTTCCAAATTAGGCCAAACGTTGTTCTTAATACTTGGAATATTTTTTTATTATTATTTTGTGTTCTTGGATTCTGGGAGGCTGATAAAATTTGGGGGGTGGGCGTTCCCCACTTAGAGACTATTTAGGATTAAGATCTATGAAAACTTCTCCTTATTAGTGTGTCAGCACAGTTTTTGACTGGGTGGGGGAAACATCCTATCTCTGATGTCCAACTATCCATTAGTTAATGCAAGTCACTGAATTGTTAGAAATTAATTGAGGTTACATTCATTTCACTTCATAACCTTTTCTTTAACTGTTCAGAGACCTCTTGAGAAAACTGTAACTTAAATACAGCAGTGGAATATTTGTAGCAGCAAGTAGACTGCGTAAACTTTGATTATATATTAATTGCTGTCAGTATGTCAAAATGCAGATTAAATATGTATTTGTAAACAATGCTAGTTCTTCATAATATAAACTACGCTTTTTGCAAGCAGTTAGGTTTAAGGATGCTCTTTAGCAGGCCCTTGCTGATGCTAGTTACTCATTTACAGCTATTTTTTCCCCAACACCTGGACTAGAGTATACGCAATATCTCCACAGCAACAGTAGGTCTCTCCAGCACTCTAGTGGGAGTTACTTCCTCTACGTGATGTAGAGGAAAATACACCAGTAGCTAATGTGACAGAGGTAAAGTGTGCATCCATTGCTGTGTTACTCTCACCTGTCAAGTGATGCTGCATCTTTCTCTCATTTGTTCCGAGTGCTGAAACTGTAGATGAATTTTATTACAGCGAGGCTCCGTTTTGTCCTTTCCTTCCCTTATGTACAATCATCCAGCTCTGAATGACGATGAATTAAGATGAAATCCTTCTACAAAAAACATGTAAAATAAAAGCAATACTGCAGTTGTTATCTGTCAGCAGTATTGCTTTTATTATTTAATAAGTACAAAAAATGAGCAGGTTTAGATAGGCTGCAATTCCAGCATCGTCGCTGCTTAAAATGGGAGAAACGAATCAAATGTATTGAGTATGTATCTGTTTCCATGCTCTGACTAAAATACCACTTGGCCTGTTTTCTATAGGTGTGAGAATCAGCTGCTTTATAAAGGTTTTGAATGAAGTCATTATGCTTTTTATATCACGTTTGCCATTTAGAAGTAAGCTGTTCTACCAAGATATGCATGATCAGCAAAGTTAACATTTAGTGCTCCAGAAAGAAATGTCATAACTATGAAACTTGATTTCTTCCTGACAGGAACACTATAAATTAGGCAGGCACAATGGCCAGGCTCACAAAACCTTCTTAGCTGTCTATAATATGATCTGATGTGATTATAGCAGCACCCGCTAGCAGTACTATAGCTACGGTTCTGACAGTACCCCTGTAATAAATCCAGTCTTTCAGGGATTTACTGCACATCTGAAAGAGCTTGCTGCGTTTGAAACTTGGCTCAAATGGTTCTGAAGAATCTGTATAATTGAGGGTCTTATATGGCAAAACCAAAATTTGACAGAGCACTGACTTCACCACCCTCTCTCTTCTTGTATCTACTTTCCTGTTTGTTCTTTTTTTCCAGAGCTATTCTTCAGCTGGATGAGCTCTGCAGCCCAGCTGCTGACCTAGGTGTAGGATGCTTTGCCAGCCTGGTCTTGAGGACCAGTCTGGGGTCAAACTTAGCCTGAAGTGCACTTGAGCCATGGTTTAGGCTAGCAACGGTAGTGAATAAGTGTAATAGCTTACAGTCATCCAGCTGTTTTGTTCCTGAAACTCAGAAAGGGCTACTCAGGGACGGTATTTTCAGGTCTTCAGAGGTGACGTTTGGATGGGCTCTTTGTACAAAAGAGAAAGGATTTTTCACTGAGGTTCATAGAACAAACCAACTCCAGAGAGCAGTAGCTACGTAACATTAAGATTTTTGGTTTACGGTGGACCTGTAATGAATGACTAATTATGTAACAAATGACTATGACTGTTAATATGCATTGACAACGTATTATACAGTTTATCATAAAGGGGCTGTTAAGATGTATGCTGAGAACACAGATTTAGGAGAATGCTGAAAACACACCTAAATCTTAACAGATCTTTTAAATTCAGTTGGATCCAAAGGAGTTGAGATGTCACAGCACATAACATGGATGGCAAATACGTGAAGAGGTGTCACAGGAAAAATGGGAACAGCTCTTCCATTCACTGACAGTACTTTTGAGCCTCGGAATCAGACCGTGCCCATATAACCACTCTCTATCCATCGTGGAATGAGGTCTCAAGCTGTGGATCCTCAAGCTACGTACAGTGAAGGCCCCAGGAGCGTTACGGTAGTGTCATGAAGCCTAAAGTCTCAGTTTATACAGGTTAAGATGAAGGGGCTTGTATGAATAAAAACATATTTTAGCTTACACAACTTCAGCCAAAAAGCAGGGAGGGCACAGGGAGAGGTTTGGGATAAGGATGTATAAGGACGGCTGGCAAGAGGCAAGTTTCTGGAGCTGTGACTATGTAAATCTGTGTGTATTCACTGAAAGGCCACTTTCCCAGATGACCTTTGAAACAGGTTAGTGGGAGATACAGTGGTTAGGGTGGGCTTGAAACTGGGGGAACCAAATCCGGAAAAGGGGCCTTAAGCTGCTCCTGTTTGTGTTAGATATCAAAAGAGTACTGAGAGTGAAGAGGCAGAAATTTGTCACAGAGATTTGAGAGGCTCTTCTACTCTTTTCTCCCAAGTTTTCCTTGGTTCTTGTTCTATTCACCCCACATATTTTGCACTTTCCTTGCTCCTCTTGCTCATGTCTCGCCCTTCCTCCTCCCATCTCTCCTCCTCCTCGTTCTCCTCTCTCCCTTTCCTTCTGGCTCTCTTAACAGCCTCTTCTGAGCTGCTGAGAGATGTGCTTCTCCTGAGTAGGAGTATTTCTGCAAATTGGTTTCCTGCTGTCCATTTTTCTTTTGTCATTTTCCCTTACACTTGCTGTATTCGTACTTTTCTCTTACCCTTTCTGCTGTTATCCTGGTCCCAACTAGGAATAAATGGTGCATTTGTTGAATGCAGCTAGAAGACACAGATAAAAAAAGTTTAAATGTAATTGAAATGCTTTGTTAAAAAAAACATCAAAAGAAAGCATTTTTATTTTTTATTTGAAATCACATTTCTTTCAGAATTTCACCCCAATGTACTTCAGAAACAAATCAACCCCCACCCCGTCCTCCCTCCAGCATGCGCGTGCACACACACACACACATACCCCCCCAAAAAAGACATTTTAGGTGAAATTCAATGTTGTGTTTTGGTAGGGAAACTGAAATCTTGTACTTCACATCAACCCTACACAATTTCCATCTGAATATTTTGGTCTACTGATAAACAGAACAAAGCACTATTTATACAGTGTGATCTAGACATGCAGTAGAGATTTTTGAGTCTCCTTTTGTTTGTGTTCTGTTCTTCTCCTGATTTTGTGAAATTGTTAAAGCATTTGTAAAGGATGTATATGACATGATTTTAAATTCCCTAAAGAGAATACAGATGGGCTGTGTAATTATTGCTGAGAGGTGCTATTTTCTGTGTGCTGTACAACTCACATTCATAATATTTACCTGACAGCCAGGAAAATGTGGAGATCTCAGAATACTCTGAAACAATTCAATATAAAAATATTTCTCATTACAGAATTTATAACATATTTAATTTCATATCTCTCTGTGCATTCAGTTCATTCTGAATTGCTTTCAGTGTATTACAACATTTATAAAATAAAACTTCCATAAAATTTGTTATTTTTCTCATTATTAGATTCATTCTGTCCTGTTCCATAGCATGTTCATTGCTGGCAGCTTCTTGCTGAAATGGGTACCAGAGTATGTTAGGGGAGTGACATGTGAGACATAGTAGTAAATTTGCTTCTTAGAGGGCTAATTTTTCTGGCTCTGTCTGTAGCGAACAAGGAGTGAGTGTGCAGTTTTGTACCTTTTTATTCACTGATACGAGGAAACTACTGCGTTGGGAGGTGTTCAGGTCCCTACAAATTGTATGAAATATCCTTCTCATTTCTCCTCCTTTTAAGGGAGGCATATCCCTCTCCCTGCAATGCCAAGAATGAGTTACTTCTTAACACCAAGACACCTAGTTGCTAGGCTAAAGAATAAGTGATGAATACTTATTTTAAACTTGCAAGTAGAAAAAAATATGGTAGGAAGCATCTCTTTTGCAGAGCTTGCAAGGAAATATTGTTAGGCCAAGCACATACTAGCTTTTAGTTCTGGCTCAGGTCTTTTTAATATTGGCTTAGTCATTTGCATTTGTATTTAATAACTAATATAGCTATAACATAGATTAGATACATCATTATCATCATTAGTCCTGAGAGTGCCTTTCTTTCATTCAGTAGCAGCACTGGGTGAAACAATTCATAGGAGGGGTGCAAGTAGAAAGTTTTCACTGCAAAATTCTTTCCAATTTTAGTCAATATGACGCTTTCAGATTCAAAGTGAAATGTAAAGGTAAAATCTTAATATACAAGTGAAGGTTGCCATAGTTTTCACAGTGACTGCTAATTTAAGAAATGGTAAAGAAGGAAGCTCTTGTTTGGCTGTTTACCAATACCATCTGATGAGCTGCGCTTTTCTGTTTGGCTGAGCAGCTGGCAATTAATGAATTGATAGGAAGTAGTCACAAGGTAATGGAATTACCAAGTGAACATCTGGTATTAAAAATCAGTAAACGTAGAAGAGGTTTTATGATTTCTTAAATTTGGTGGGAAGATAACTGCCAGTTGACTACAACTGAAATAACTATATGTACACAGTGATAAAAAATGCTTTTTAAATGGCAAAGTACGTATTTTAAGTGAATGACTTCCCGATACACTGCAAAAGATGAATGGGATCCAGCTGGCTTTCAGACATACAGATCCTATCTTAGTTTTTAGACCAGCTGTTTACCTTCCTCATCTCCAGTTCTTACAGGAATTGGAGATACTATAGGTAGGTCAGAAGACCAACAAGTCACCCACGCTTTTTGTGTGTGCCCGTTTCCAGACTGAGCTGATTCAAAATATAAACCTTACCACTGTCCTCTTGCTCAGAATGGTAACTCTAACCATCATATTTCTTGTTGGCCACTGTCCGGCATCATTTCAGGTGTAACACAGCTCATGCTTGCTGTGTCAGAATGATTCTTTTTCTTTGAAAAGCCTAAATAGCAATTACATATTGCTTTTCTCAATAATGCATTAGTTAAGGACTGTAAATTTTAGAACACTATTAAAAATGTTGTTGTTATTAGAATTCAAATAGTATCAACTAAGGTCAATTGGAAAGATACGTGTGTCGTCTTATTAACTAAAAAAAAAAAAAAAAAAAGAGTTAGCAATTCAGTTCTTTCCTAACTGAAATTGTGTTAACTTTTCTTATTCATCTCTTTTATTGATGATGGAATTCACCCAGGAAGATATGAGCAGTGATATCACAGGCACGAAGCTGTGGTAGTTTTGGCTAGCAGGTGAGGACGTCTGCAGCCAGTCTGCTGGCTGACTGCTCCTGGCTTCACAGACCCCTCCAGAGAAATGAGACTCAGCTTTCTAGATATTTCTTTTTTTAACTGTGTAGTCCATTTTGAGAATAGTGATTTGGCAATCACTATTGGGATATCACTGTACTGGGAGATCGAGTTGTGGCACAATAATAATTCTAGTGGGGAACTAGTGTGCGAATTAATGTTGGAGAATTTATTCTGCTGGAGCCTGTGGAACTCTGTTTTTCCAACATGGTCATCAACTCTGAATCTTTCTTACAATGGTTGAAAACTCAAAGACAGCAGAATCCCCATTTTTCCTTCCTTTCCATTTCATTAGCGAGGTCGGGTGAATTCCAGCTCTTCCGCTGCTGTAGAGCCCTGTAGAGTACAGAAGTAGCACCTCAGTTAAATATGAAATATCAAGATAAATGCCTGAATAAAATATCCGGGACTCAGAAAAACTTCCAAAACCTGCTTGTCAGCAGTGAAATGCCATTAAATCCTCTAGGAACTCATTAATAGATTAACATTTGGAAGAGTAATTACAGCTACATTGGAACTAGGAATAAGAAAAAATAAAGGAAAATCCAGCAACATCATTTCTCTAAAGTCTTGACACAAAATGAAGATCAATACTATAAAAAAAATCAGAGGTTAGGAATTAAAGTCAAAATGATTATGTCAAAAATAGGTAAGCTGTTCATATATATTTCAGATAAAAGTAGTGTGGATACAACTGTTACGTAGTGTTTCATATTATTTGTGTGGAATACTGCCTCACAGGGAATAGAAAAAGGATATTGAGGTGAAATCAAGGATGTATCTGGAAATTGGGTGAGTTGATGACTTCAGTGCCGTTAACGTAAATCACAACTAAAATTAACAATGTCAAGCTTTGTAGCTACATTTTCTGAGCCACAGCAAGACACCAATCTTTAGTAAGACAAATATATTGCCCTTCAAAAGGATTAAATACTGCAAAAGTCTTTTTTGAGAATTTATGTTACAGCTCTGTAAAGGAAAGAGAAAAGGTAAGATAAAGTAGGTACTATAGTTGGATAAATAGGTGAGATCTTGAGGAATGTTTTCATTTTTCATAAAATTCTCCCAATCTGTAATTTTAAAATATATAATTCATTACATCATAACCTGGAATATGAATCTTGCAAATTTACAAATAGGAAGAAGTACAAATGGAGAAAACATGACTTCATTTAGAAATGCTTCTCTCTTACTGTGAGTATACCCACTGTAGAACCAGGCTGCACAGCAGTGTGCTGGTGGGAACCGAGCTGTTTTCAAAAGGCAAAAAAAATGAATTATATGAAAAGTAACAAGGTTGTAAATACATAGATGACAAATAAAATGAAGTCATCAATGTGTAAAAAAATGTTAAGGATTTAGGTTTGCGATTTTCCTATTTAAATGCCCTCATTGGTTTGTTACAAATACTGTTAACCCTGTGTTTGGAAAATGGTGAGGACATTATCACTTGTGTTCTCATTTGTAATGAAAAAGATTAACTTGCTGTGAAATTTTAACTAGGCTGAGACACAACAGTAGCTACCTAATGAACCAGAGCACATTGCTGTTAAGTAGCTAAATAGATGCATACTGATTACAGGACTGAAAAATGGATCTGTTTACTTGCAAAAAAAAGAGTCTGATCATAGTGTTAGTTATTATAGTAGGGGAAATTCAGCATCACATTTCCACACAAACATTTAGAAATAGACAATTTCTCAATCCATATGCAGTCTTACATGATGGTACTCTATCCTCATTTGTCGTACATATCCTACAGAGAAAATGTCAGCTTGTAGGGAAAACTGTATCTTCCCAGTACATGTAAATTTTTGTAACTGGTAAGATGTTAGATGACATAATCAACTGATTCTCTTAGAAAGTGATTCACTGTGTGATTAAGAGTGACATTATTATTTGACACTTTTATTTCTGCCTGAAGATTTCAAGCCAAGACCCTGAGTTTGAAGGCAAATTACTTGAAGCAGAGATTGTTTTATAGCAAGAGACAATGGGAAATGCAGTTACCAGAAGGAGCTCGAATACTTTGCTTTTCCAAATCATCAGCTTTTGAATTACTCAAATAACTCCCATTTAAGATGACATATATGGTTGTTTGTGTGATATCTAAGTGTTAATTCATAGTCATATTTGTTCATAGGGGGTTTTTTGCAGAACAGTTGGCATGTCCTCTCCTTGGCTATTCATTTTCATGGTTGCAATAGACAATGAAATTTACTTAAACTATGTACTCTTCTGTAAAACTAATCATTTCAAAGTGATATCTTAATTGTAAATTGAGTACTCTTTGTGGTAAAAAGAGAGGAAATAGTGCCAAAGAGGACTGTTAAAATTGATATCCAGGAAAATAAAACTACAGTCAGAGTTGTAGCCTGTTAGCAGTAACCTATTTGGAAGCTATTATTTACACAAAGGTAAAAGATATATAGTATTTAAGAGCTTAGGATTGCATGTATGTGATTCATCATTTATTTAGGAGAATACTTTTTGGGGTAAGAATGTGACTTTTAAGAGCAACTTGATAAGCAGCCCCTCCAGAGAGTAAGTCTTGATTCTTTTACTTTTCCACTCATCTCAGCAACCTATAAAACCGCTCTTCTGGAGGCCAAGAGGAAAACAGGAGATTTTTAAGATCAGTGACTTTGACTGTTTTCCCCCAGAATTTGAAAACTTGTTTGTTTAAAACCATTCAGCTTTCAAAATTTTAGGAACTTGTGACTCAACAGAATAATTTTGTATCTAGTAAAACTTCAGAAATATTTTTAATTAGCATTAAAAAATACTGCAGTTAGAAGTCTTCCTTTAAGATTTATTCGTTATTGTATGTTCATTAAATAACAGATAATTAGTCAAAACAGACCCATTGAGGATTAGCAGCTATGTAATAGATACACATCTGTTACATGATTTTGAGGCTCAGTTGTTATTTAATGTACAATAACTATCCTGTTAACAACACATTCAGTGCTACATTTTCAGCTGGTGTGATTGGAATAGGCAAAAGCTGCCCCTTGCTATTAGGAGGATCCGATCTCACATTCCCTTTGCATCAATCTCAAATGCATCTGTAAATATGAAGACGAGTGTGGTTTAGAGAGATGGTTTTAATGGGTAACAGAATATTCTTAAAATGTCGATCTTGCTGCCAGTGTTATTAATGAATTGCCTCAATAGTTTATGAGCAGAAGCTATTGTGCTAGCTATTTATAATGGAAAAACTATTAGAATCTACCATTCTCTTCCTAAAGTTGTATTATTGATTTAGGATACTGTCTAGCAAAAGCTGCATAAAAAGTTTGGATGCTATTGAGTTTATTTTCAAAAGCGCATGGTAAATTGCCATCAAGTGGCCAGATTGGATGCTTTTAATGAAAAATCTTTGAGAATACATTAGAAAGGCAGAAAAAATGCAAAGTTCCTTGGAGACAGCTTCCTCGGATTACACCGTAATTGTGTTTTTTTTAATGAGGTGGGGGCACAAGGATCTCCCTTTTTAAGAAAAGAAAGTAATATTTCAGTTCTGAGTTTCCAGGGGAACAGATGATTGCTAGAGATAAGGGTAACTCCAAAGATGCAGTTTCTGGAATTCTGTAAATTCAAGCATCTCCTCATTAGTGTCTCTCCCTTGGAACTACACCGTCAAGGACTTGTAACAGAATTTAAAATATAAAAGGGATTTTAAGATAAGAATATCTAGAGTATCTCAGGCCGTGATCTGTCCCTTACAAGAGTCTCATTTTTTCTTGGTCCTGGGAATGAGAATGAAGGGTAC
This sequence comes from Falco naumanni, assembly GCF_017639655.2. Lineage (NCBI taxonomy): Eukaryota > Metazoa > Chordata > Aves > Falconiformes > Falconidae > Falco > Falco naumanni. The sequence goes on along the minus strand of NC_054067.1, from coordinate 20,486,245 downwards.
TGGGATTTTTAATTAATTCAGAAAAATTATGTATGTGGAAGGACTGGGTTGGAGGGGATGTCAGGTGGTCATATAATCTCTTGCCTTCCTCAAGACAGGTTGAATTACTTCTTACATCGTGCTTGTCTAACGTGTTGCTAAAGATTTTTACTAACAAGAATTCCATGTCATCTTCAGGCAATCTGCGATTATGCATACACAGAACTGCAGAATTCCAATTTGCTATTTTTTTATAATTTCTTACTCTTTTTCTTCTCCTTACCTAAAATGCTATGTATATTTAAATTAAAGGCTAATATCGAAGTTTCATGTGCAACTGTACACATAAGAATTTGCAACCATTCTTCCTTTAGTTAGCTAGTGGTGCTTTTCATGCAAAAGCAAAGTTTGTACCAGTGCCACAGCTTTTAAAATTTGTCTGGGCAGTACCCTGAGAAGATATTGATGTAATTTATGCAGGTGCACATTCTACTGAGTTTACAAATCTGACTGCATTTAGTGACAGTTCAGTCCAAATTGGAACAGCTCTGAAATGTGGTACATGTATGTCAACTTTACTGTCTGTAGATTAAAAGTAGTTTGTGGAAAGAACAGGAATGAACTTTCTTTACGTTCCTGTGTGTGAAAAAATTAGAAATGAAAAAGTTATTAAAAAAAAAAAAAAAAGGTGGCCAATGCTATGTCAAGACACAAGGGATGAAAAGCGGTGCCCCAGTACATTGCGTGCAGAAGGCTGTACTCCGGGTATAGGGGATTATACTGCTCTTCCACAGTCTGTGTGTCTCAGAAAGGCCATTTGTTAACGCTGCTTTAGCCAACCTCATGTTTTCCTTGAACTTCAGTGAAGTTTGTGAATCAAATTGCACAGACCTTGTTTTATTTCTGTTTCAAGGAAAGGATTCAAGACAGCCCTTCTCCAGCTCCGTCCCTAGAAGACAGTCAGCGGCCCGGGAGCCATGCTTCCTCCCATCAGAGCAGCAGCGTGTCCAGCTCACCATCCCAGTTGGACAACACACCAGACAGAATTGGTTAGTGCTCTGCAGCCTGACACCTCCTCACAGTTACTGACCTTTAGAATTCTAGAAGTTTGTTGAGGCAAATATTTCTTTGCTGGGAAACTCAGGAAAGCACTCACTTGCTAAAAATACCCAGAAAGTTCATCACTGTCGTTGGTTTTATTAGGTTCATCACTATGCAGAGCCCAGCCCTTCAGATTCATTCTGTGCCAGCATCCACCCACGCACAGAAGGTACCACCCCTTCTCTGGTACAACCGGCTTGTCTTGGATGCTGGAGTAAGAAGGTGCCTCTGAAGGCACCTGGAATTGAAAAATGCCAGATACCTTTTTCTTTGTATATATGTCAGGAAAGTCACAGGTTATATGATGGCTTCTCCATTCCAAAAACCTCCTCGTGCCCACACATTGCCTCATCACCACAAGGCTGAGGGCTTTGAGATTTTTTTGTCTCTTCACCACAGCTTTCACAGCCTGTACGTTATCGATCTTGTGTTTAAAATGCTAATTCTGTCTAGAGGAAGTTCAGATCCTATTCTTGGTGCTTCCAAGAGGGATCTAGGGCAAGTCAATTAACATCTTTTCACATCGGTGTATGTCAGCACTGTTGTCTTCGCAGTGACTGGAGCCCAGGCAGGCATTACTGAGCTAGATTTAAATTACGGAACCAATGCAGTCCGTGTTAGTCAGTGTAGACCTCACTCCCACCAAATAACTGCTCAGCTGCTCGCTGGGATTTTGCAGTTTTGACTCTGGTCCGTGCAGCAGCACTGTGGCACCACACAGCACAGCTGGCTTTACACAAACTAGTCCACAGACCCTGAACCACATTGCATAAACACATGCACAGACAGGGCAGAGCCTAGAAAGTAGATTCCCCTCAGCTTTTTCATATGTAAAATAGGGCTAGAAATACACAGGGCAAGAAATGGAACTTGCTATCACAACGGTGAAAAAGGGACTTGTGTTCTCACTGAAGCTTCTGAAAGTATTGTCGCTTGCTCTATTAGTAATAGCTGTAAGCTATATAATATAAGCTTGTAATATAAGCAATATAATAAGTATCACACACTGCAAGCCTCTGGGCGCTAGAAATGGTGCTGAAAGTTTTTTAAAGAAGGCTGGGTTTTATTCATGTTGAACCAAACATTTCTCTATGTTGAAGTCTGATGCTTGCTGTTGTAGAGATACATACATATACTTTGTATCCATATATATTTATTTTTTTAATTTTGCAATTTAAAAAAAAACAACCAAAACTTCCCCTATAATATAGTAATGAACCTTTAACAAGTGTCTTCACTGGAATAACTTTAAATTATGTAATTGGTTAATTGCAGACAAGGAAATGTTTTAATCAAATAAGAACAAAGAAAATGTGCATCCTGAAAAATGAAATCCAGAAATCCTGAAAAACAGGCATAATAAACTTAACACTGATTTTGCAGGTGTTAAGTAATGGATTTCTTTCAGCACTACAGTGTATTGTTTTTTTGCTGTCATCTATGAATTTGGGTTACTCTTTGTCAATTTGTATTTTTTATTAAGCTTTCTGCTTTATAGATAATTACTAATACTTAAATCCTTAAATGTATTTTTCCCCAAAATGATGTCTGGGAAGTACTTTTCTAATTAGTTAATTTGAACATTTCATAAGAAATCACGTTCATCTCAGTAGTAATTTGGGTTCTATCTTGGTATCTTTTTTAATCAACTTGCGCAAATTTGCTTGTGCTGCATATTTTACTTGGCTCTAAGTGTTGAATTGGGACAGTGAAATGGTTGATGATGGACAATAAAAATAGTCAATTGCTTTAGAACCTGTATAGTATGAATAAATGTTAAAATACCAAAATATTGACAAAGAGGAAATATAATGTAACGTTTTCCTCTCTTCGGACATTTTTTAACTGATCGTGTTACATTGCTCTGCACTCTTGATTTTTTTTAGCTATGCTGACCAACAGCAGGGAAGGAGAACTCATTGATCAAGAAACTGGGACCAGCCTAAAAAAAATACAAAAGGAGAAAGGTAAAACTACAGACTGTTTTCCATCTCAGGCATTTAATTACACGTATTAGGTATTTTATTCCTTTTTCTAGTATTCTGCATAGCAGTGGCATTATATTATGAATTTAAGAGAGCTAAGTGCCTAATTGTGATGAGTAATGTATCCAGTGAATTTACATGACATTCTTCTTAGGAAGTGTAAACAATCAGATCTTTGCTTCTCGCTGTTTATATAGTATGGTGCTAGTATTTTGCTGGTCTTTTGGCTCAATTATTTATGAAGTTCCTAGCAAATATTTGATTAGTCACATGGTATTGTTTCTTTGCCTCCAGGGGATGTGTGTGCAGACCAATGCTGGTACGTAGGTGAGGGAAATAAGCCATTTTTTGTGTCTAATAATATTATATTACCTCACGAGAGAGAGGTAGCAAGGCAGAAGTGATGTCTGGCCTGTAGTGCCTGGCCTGTAGGCAGGGAGGTGCCTCCTCTGCTCACTTCTCCCTGCAGTGGCTGGTGGGTACCAGAGAAAGCGAATACGCTGGGGTGTGCAGGTTCACCGGGGGTGTTTTAGTGGCATCCCTGGCTGCACATTGAAGAAGAAGAAAGAGCAGAAGCCTTTTTGTTTCCTTGCAAATAGAACAAAAAATAAATCATATTGATAGGTGAGAGGTTTATTCTGGCAGCACATACAGAAAGCACCATATAATATGCGTGCCTGGAAAAAAAGAAGACGGTATATAGTTAAAGAAATAAAAGAAGATGGGATATAGTTGAAGAAATAAAAGAAAACTTAAGGTAAGTGAATACTGGAAAAGTACCACAAAGGCATTTACTGAAGGAGATATTAAGGTTTCAGAGTGAAAAAGATGTGAAGGAAAAGGGAAGTGACCAAAAGAGGAGACAATGTAAACTAAATGTACTTATAAGTCTACTGCAAATACGAATGTTTTATCATAAACGAAAACACAAACCGGTGTATATTATGATTGAGGTTATTTTAATGCATTTTCTGAGAAGACTAAAAAGGCAGGTAGAGACAATGTTATGAGCTACTCAAAAGAGAATTTGGAGGCTCAATGTGCCCTGTGGTTCCAGAGTTAAATAAAATTATTTGAGCAGATTCATGATTTTGTGTGATCGGCTCTAGTCCTTAGATATCTGTGACTGATCCAGTCATAGGTAGGAAGAGCCTGAAACTTCCTCCTTATATTTTCTAGACTTGTACTCTACTCTCTCTCTTCTTGGAAGCAGAAGAAGCTGTTTTCTATTCACTGGTTCTCTAGGCATTTAAGCACTTCCCTCATGAACCCCCAAAGAGCCCTTTTGTGCCATTCTGAGATAATTTTCTGTCTGGATCATCATGCTTAAGTCCTTCTCTCTTGACTGCTGTTGGCATTTATGGACCAACACCAGAGGCTCAACGGTTATCAATCATTCCTTCATGCCTAAGATTAAAAAATTATATTTCTGTAGTAATTGCACAGGTATTTAATCTAAAGCTGAAAGTGTGGTTGATTTTCATTTTTTTTAACCGTGCATGGTTTCTTGCCACATGTTTAGTCATATTTCAGCAAACTAATTCAATATCCCGTGGGGCTCAAAGATGCAAATCATGTCGTTATTGTTAGTAGCAGTCCTTGTCACTCAGGGTGGATGAAGGAAAGTACAGTTTAAAAATCAGGGAAGACAATGCAGAAATCCCAAAAAGTGTGACAATAATTTATACCCAACCACCTGTGAACTCAATTCCCAGGCTCCTACTATCATTGAACATTCCTTGTAACACACAGAAAATCACAAAGATCTGATGCTAAAATATTGTGTTCCATAATTCACCTTGAGATTAAAGTTCTGTAGGTTTATTCATTTCCTGGTGTACAAGTTTGTGTGGTATTATCTTTCTTTAATTGATTTTTAGTGGGAAATAGGTCTTTATGCATGTTTACTTCTGTGTGCACTGAGGGATTTTTTTTTAGGATGAACTTAGTGCTCATATATTCATCTGCATCAGAAAAAGTTGCTTCAAAGTCACAAGACATTTTAAATTATGATTTTAAAATAGAATACAGTTTCTGTTTCTCTGTTTGGTCTGCACAGGCTGTTTTTCTCTGAAAACATGAGAATGAGAAATTACTTCTTTTTGTCAAGTGAAGGTGTAATTTCCAAGTAATTCCACAGTTCCAGAACCAAAACCTTTCTGTGCCATTATAGTGGGACAAATGCTGAAATTTTAAAGTCACCAACGCTGTATATCTGACAATTCCAAGGTGATTTTGCATTTGGCCGTGTGGCAGACCTCTGCTACAAGCACCCAGCAGCTGAGGGACTGCCACTGTCTGTAGGAGAGAGCCACTACCCTGCTCCTGAAAGTGCCCAGCCTGTGTGCTGCGCCCTTCTGCCACCCCGTGCAAGGGTGCTGACTCCTCCTCAATGATTTGTCTCACTCCTGTGTCGAGTCTTTGTTCCTGATACTATTGTTATTCTCTGGCGGATAAATATTTTGGTCTCTGGTGCACCTCAGATATGTTGAACGTTTTTCATAGATGTGGACGGTCACTGAAGAGTGTGATCTGTGCTGGGTTGCTCAGCAAAAAATATACGTGTAATTTCTATACAGAATGAGCTTTGGTTTTCAAAACCTGCCATTACTTTTACTAAGGCAGAAAATATATTTACCATGGAAAAGATTTTCAAAGTTATTAAGAAAGAATGTAGTTAAAATAAAAGTATCAACATTTATTAAGTATGACAAGTAAGCGGTTTATACAACCGTGGCAAACATATGTTTTCACATCTGTTTTGAGTAATATCATCATGATTTTAAAAATGATTTATAGCTCTGCAGGCCATAAAATGCCAGCTTTGCTGTAAGTTGGAAGTTTTCAAACAACAAAGAAATTATTGAGGGTACATACTGAAGAAGTTTTTGTGTATTACACCTTGATAAAGCTTTACAAATCTGAGCACTCTGTAACAATTAAGAGAGCAACAATTGAATATTAAGTAACTAAAGTTTAGCAGTAGTGCTACTTATGTGAAATCTTAGCATAAAACCCAATAAAAAATATTGTAATTATTGTAGGCAAATGCAATGATATCCCTCAGGATACAGTTTTTGTTTTCCATGTCCCATTTTAAGTGATCTCAGCACCAGACAAAAATGTGCCACTTTGTTCTCGTCAAAGTAATTTCAAGGTAATTAGGGCTGAAGAGAATATGGCTTAATAGTTGTTTTTTTTTAAAAAAAAAAAGACCGTAAATATGAGATTGTTCCAATTATGTTGAGCTGTTCACATATGTTGGTGGGGCAGAATTTACGGAATGAGTGGCTGTCTCAGAGCAGAGGGGTTAGAGTCCGGTTACAGACCATATCTTTAAGCTTTTTGAAGGAGAAGTGCCATTAAATCTCAATTACTCCACGTCCTTTCATCATCTTTTTAGGAAGTATGGTTAGGCTTAACATTAGAGGACAACAAAGTCAAACATCTTTATAAGTTTGCAGTTTTGGGGTTTTTTGTAGTACGAAATAATTATTATATTTTTGTTAAATGTCTTTAACCATTATGGCACACAAGCATTTCGCCTGTGCATCCGTGTCAGGGTGTGAGTGAAAACCACGTGAAGAGTAATCTGCTTTGTTTTGAAATTGCTGGTGAAAGGAAACAGAAAATCCCTCAGAGGACGTAGCCCCAGATCTTCACAGAAACTTAAACACAAAGTCTTCCTGACTATACTTACTTGCTGTGTCATCTTATCTGCACAGTTGCTCACAGAAGCTAGATTTTTAATGAATCTCCTTCAGTATATATCCTGGAAAAAATCTCTTTTGTATGAGAAGGGATTGTGTTCGACACAACCCTGTATAGGCTTTATGGAACCCTCCATATGAATTCTGGCTTTAGGAAGGTTAAACGAGCCAGAAAAGAATTCGGCCATGCCTTCCAGTCAGATTTAAATGCTGGTACAATTATTCTGTTTGACTGCATGACAAGGAATGCTTCAAACTCCTCATACAGGATGGAGTAATAAAAGGCACCGGCCCAGCTCTTGCCACAGGGAAATCAATGGGAACGTTCATGACGTCTTCAGTGGGAACAGTTTGACCAAAGCCTGATGTTTTGGAAGATTGCTCCACTGACTATATTACCAGTTCTTATTCCAGCCAGCACTGGTGCATGCTCGCAGGCTGCGCTGTTCCTGCCGGAGCCCTGGTGGGAGCTGGCAGACGCCCTGGCTGTAGCGGGAGGCCGGCTGGACCCTGGGCCGCCGCATGTTTGGGTGTTCACATGGGTGTTTGGGGCGCTGGCCCTGAGTGAACCAGAGTAAAATTTGGTAGGAAAATTTCATAAACGACCAGTATCTTCAGACTTAACCGTGGTTCAAGCGGTCTGTGAGTAGACATAGATTGTATTTGTTGAGGAAGTGCCTTACTCTGAACTTCCAGGAGCTGCTCAGTGGCGATGTTCCCCTCCTGCAGCTCAGCTGCCCGCTTCTTCTGAGCGCAGACCTGCACTCAAGGGCTGCGTCTCCTGTTTCCAGTAGACAGTAGTCTCCAGGACTGTACATCTGGCAGCTATCCCTTTTCATTTTATTAAAGAACGCCTTTCCCTTTATTACTTCAAGGAAGTGAGAATTTTGCATCCTTTCTGTCAGCTGGGTGAAATATTTTCAGATGGCCAGAGAGTATGGTAATGAAAGAGTAACTATATTTATTTACTGTATTTCATTAGCGGAAAAGAGGGTTTACACTGTTTAAATTAATCATTGCCAAAGGACTGGGTTACTCGCTATGTGAGGGGAGGAGAACAAGCAGGTGCAGAACACCTGAAACAGCAACAGGCCCTGGTGGTGGGGGGTGTCCACCAGAGAGGGGACTTTTCCAACAATTAATCTGAAAGCATCCAGATGGAGAGTGCAAGGAATACAAAAACCAGCTAAGAGTACGAAGCTGTACCACACAGCGTGTATACAAAGTGTACGATAGGTGCCAGCGCTTCAAATGTTCCTCATGCTGTTTCATTGATGCGTCAATACCTGCATGTTAGAGATACAATGAGAAAAAACCCAAACAACTTTCTTCACAAATATGCTCATGAATCTTTTCTTGAGATACATGAAAAACCCCCCAAATTAGAAGTGAAGCCATGTTCCTTTTGGTATCTAAGTGTGTCTGTTAGAGACCCAGGGGTTATTTCATGGGCAGTGGCTGCAGTAATACACGGGTTTAAGGGTTGCGAAGGTTTCTTTTTCCAAAAGCCATAACTGACATGCCCAGTGCAAATGTGCACTGGAAAATTCAGAGATATTTTTGTATTTTCTGTCCTCTTAAGAATACTGAAAGATAAGAAGCACAGTGCTCTATTCTGGGTAAAGGCTTTTCCACAAGTTGTCTTTTTTTTTTTTCTTTTCTGTTAAATTTAACCTGCAAGTGAACTGACAACTGTTAAAACAGTGGCCTAAGAGTAGATGTGGTCTTTCATCGGTCAATCAAAAAACCCAACCCCATGAAACAAAGGCAAACTCTTAACACTTAGATTCACTAGATATGTAAATAGAAAATAATGGTAAAGCTTTAATTTTTGAAGTGTCTAGACTAATATCATTATGATTGTGTGTTTAACCATTGCTCAAATGTTTATAAATACAAGGGTAGTTATGCAAGAGATACTAATGAAGTATTCCAAGGTTGCATTGTATACATTAAGTTTAAATTAGATCTTTATTTGCAGAATCATTCTTAAGAATGCATTTTTTCTGAAGACTAAAATACCTACTTCATAATTATCTTGGCAGATTGACTAAGGCAGTTTCTTACATTGATATATAATTTATTAATTTGTTTTATTTATTAGATTTCAGTGACTTTAATGTATTGCTGTCTAAACACTACAAATTACATGTCTATATATAAAATAATCAAATTTTCTTTACTGAACAGGCTTTGGACTATGTTTCATAGTAAGATATTCATGTAAGTCCATGGAATGAAATGAGCAGATAAGAACAAAGTAAGTCAGAATAAAGTAGCTGCTTTCCGAAGTCAGGGTGTGTCTTCAGAGTCACCATTTCCACTTTTCCTCCAGTACTGTGAATTGAGTTTTAGGTAGGTCCAACTTATTGAGCTATATCAGATTCGAAAGGCATAAAAGGGGAGAAAAATTGCTGATTGGCATCCAGTGACCTAAGAAAGCTTTTGGATTAGTCCCAGGAATCTTTTCCTTAGAGTTAGCACTTGTATTAGAACAAGATCCTTTGAATTCTCTGATTCGTAATACCTCTGATGCAAAGTCATTAACCTGAAAACTGCAGTTGGTGACATTCTTAATGTCTATGAGTTATTTAATAAGTTTGCCTTCAGTCCTCATTACAAGCAGTAAGATCTGAAAAATACGCATCCTGAAAGGTTGCTGAATGGTTTTCTCATCTTACAGAAATCCTTGAGATCTCTGGGAATGCGCTAACATGGGTTCAGCCTCCCCCTGCCTGAGTGCTGAGCCAGGCATAAGCACCAAACCTGCTCCCCAGGAACTGGGTTTGCGCATTTGTGTGCCCAGGCATGGAACCATGCATGCCTGCAGGGCAACGGAAATCATCCTTTGCCCCTTGATTATTTTTTTTGTACAGACAGTATATATTACTGAAAAATCATGTCACTCCTAGCAAGGACAGCAAAGACTACCACCAAACACTTCTTCACTAGGAAGCTACTTACAAGCCAGTAATTTTTGCTTTCAGTACAGGTGTCTTACAAGAAAAGACACTTCTGGCATATTTCATGCATTTGATTTAGGCCAAAGTAAGTGAACAGCTAAGAATTCAAATTAATTGCAAATTTTTTAAGTGGTGATTTTGAAAGTTTTGTGGTATTTGTGTCTCATTCGTGTCTTCAAGAAATTCATAGAAGCGGCACTTCAAAAAATACAGGTCTCTTTTCTGAGGGTCACTAATAGTGAGCTAGGCTTTAGAGTTTGTCACGTTGCCCGTAGATGGGTGTTATGTGTCAGTGAAATGCTGCGTGGCACAGTCACAGCCGTGGCCCTGGCTCCGGAACCTTTGCTTCAGGCAAGAGCAGAGAGGAGCAAAAATGTTCATGATTGTGACAGCGATATGTGCTCCTGCTGTCAAAGAGCAAATCCAGCCTTTACAGCATGAGGGGACTTTGCTTTATGTAACCTGATTTCTGGAGACAACTCGGGAGAGCCGCAGGTGCCTGCGGGGGGACGCGCTGCATGTCTGTGCTGCTCCTGGGCCAGTGGCGCAGGAAAGCATGAGTTACAGGGAAGCCTTGGGGCATGCCTAGCGCTGGTGGATTACGTTCTGTGCAGCGTTTTTATGTATTCAGGACATTTTTTCTAATTTGATCTTTTGAGTACCTTAAGATTGCTTTGTGGAGTGTGTCTGCCTTCCGTGTAAAAGTCGTGTTAAGATGGTGATGAAGAGCGCTCTTTTCCTTAGAGAGGGTGACTTGCCCAGAGGTTTCTGGTGGAAGGCTGAGGGCAAACCCATATGTTTATGTGCCTCTGCAAAGTGTGTTTGTACGTACTGCATTAGAACAAATATTCCTGATAATAAAAGTAATATTTCCTTAGTGGACATGTAAGATAGTCAACTAACCTGAGACTGGAAGTAGAGAAAGATTACCCTCTTGAAATAGATAGGTAGTCATGAAACCAGAATAAGTGTGGTGTTCATTATATTTCAGACATTGCATTGAATTACATCGATGAAGTTACATGATACCTTGTTAGCAGAGCTGATATGACCTATATACTGAACTCAGAAGCCACTGGGGCTGCAGAACATAAGGAGGTCCGGACCACTGCCAGCTCAGGCTGTAATTTCAAGGAAATCAGATTTCATGTTCGATTGTTGGGGCAGAGGGCACCACTACAGTACCGTTTGCTGTGTTAGGTATTTGTTTATTAGAGCCATATTTATTTCTGGGGATGGACAGTTCTGTTAGTAGCTTTTTCATATTATCAACTCTACCTCAGAAATTAAGTGCCTGAAAGAGTGGGAGGCCACAATAGTAAGCAATTGATATAATTCCAACTATTTTAAAACAGGCACTTTTATTTTGAAGAAAAATGGCCTATTTTGAGTTCTTTCCATGAAACTCCCTGCACTTTTGAATAAGTTCAGTATTAATGTTGTGATGTTCTTTTAATGATTCTTATTAATCAGTATTTTTTCTTATTAAACATTATTATAATGAAACAGTAGCAAGTAGATGCATGGGTAAGATAGCGTAAGACCCAGCAAGTAAGTGAAATGTGTGTAATATATGTTACCCAAAACCTTACTGTCCTCCCACAGGAAAAAAAAAACCACCAAAAAAAAAGCCAAACAGAAAACCACAAATACAAAGAAATATGTCTGGAAAGCCTTTTTGGGGGGTTGTTTTGTTGTTTTTTTTACTTCTAGACTATGCTCAAGTTTTTTTCATATTCATGTTATTATTCTATATATCTCCATAAATGAGATAGGGAGAAAAATGTGCAAAATAACCAAGGAGTTGTCATGTTTCTGAAATGTCTCCCTGCTTTTCTTCTCACCTTACCTTAATCGCAGGAGCAATTTATTTGCCAAAAGGATAAACAAACCTTAAATAACTGATTGTGAGATTATCGTTATACAGTCATTATACAACCTAGTAAGTTATGAAATAACAATGAGAATTACAAGGAGAAAATAATTATTTTTACACTAACAGTGACGTTCTATCAGGACCTGTCTCAGCAAGCTGGGCAGGGCTGGGAGGGCTGCCTGGGTCACTGAGGGGCTGGTGCCTGCTGTGGGGTGGGAGGCGAATGCTTACGTTCGCTGAGGATCTCCAGCTATGAATATTCTTCTTGTAGCAGGTACTTACGATTGATAGAAAGATGGAAGGAGAGACACCTGTGCCTTGCTGTATGTGGGATACCCCAGTCATTGGGGTACTCTGTGAGACGTAAGCTTCCTTCTCAAAACTCCTCAAGTTAAAGCAGGAGATTGAATCTGCTCTCCTAAGTGAAGCCTCCTTCTGTTGTGTCTCTGCATTGCATCTATCGCACTATCTCCAGTTAAAGCTGTTCCACTTCATCTGAGTGATTAAATATTCATAAGAGCACGCTCCTTAACTAGGTCCCTCGGCCTGCTGCGTTACCAGCCATACTGTTCAGCTGCTTTGTGTCTTTTCTCCCCTCCCCAAACCCTTTTGCTGAATAATCCCAAACCAATAGTCTGGTGGTTTGAAAACGGGACTCTTTGTCTCTCAAGTGGCCACTCAAACCCACTTGGGGTTTATGAGGCCATCAGCCAGGGAGTACTGTCATCCCGGGACTATCTCAGGTCCTCCAAACAGGGCCCAAGTTAAGCTTCACAGCCAAAATACATGTGGCCAGAGGGACCTTGGGCATAAATTTTGAGGGCTAAAGGCAGCTGTGAGATTGGTTGTTGGCTTTTTTTAGATATCACATATGCCTCGTTGACACATTTGTGCCCAGCATTGGGACATCAAGTGCCTTCGTAGCTTTTCCTTGGAGGATCGGGCTTCTTAGACTGAGGCATCACTCCTGTTTCCATATACCTGTGAAAATCAGCCACTAAGTAATCAAGCCACTTTTGGAAGTACAAGGTGGACTTCTGAGTAATTTGGGGGTGTTGTTCATTTGTGATGTAATTGTAATGCTTAATCATGTTCATGAGAATTGTTAAAAACGTATAATTTTCCCAAAAGGTTGTATTGCACATACACAGGCTCGCTTAGACTTTAACTTTTTTAGCCACTAGAATTCTGAAATTCAAGGCAAATGAGTACAAAGCTAGAAAGTTCATGGTTATTCCAATACAAAATTCCCCAGGCACGCTTCTTTGGTCATGCTTGGCCGTTGCATGTTGCTCTTGAAATACCAGCTGATTTATTTTCGTCTTTTATTTTGTAGTCAGTGTGACAGTAGTTTCCAAAGCAGATTTTTCTTCTGGTTGACAGAATATGACAGGCTATAACAAGTAGTTTAATAAATAAAATCCTGCTTCCAGGTGTATTTTGAGATGTTATAATCTATAAAGAATTGTATAGTTTTGAATCTGTCTATTTTATCCATCACCTGAACTGCTGTGCAGGATTTTGATAGCTAGGCTGGGCTTGTGTGAATTTGTTGATGTACCCTATGGCTTATTCAGGTGAGTACTGTCTGTAAGGGGATGCATAACTCTAACACTTTTAATGACCGTTCAGTGGAGTGCCTCTTCTGGTGTGGTGGAAGATGCCTTTTTGGTGTAAGAATATGCTGGAGGATGGAACATCTTTGGTAGATGGCTGACCTGGAGCAAAAAAAGGAATACTGTGTGTGTACACATGTCTTTTTCACAGAGGTCAGAAAATAGGATTTACTCAGAAAAGAACATGTTACTTATACATCTGTAACCTTTGGGGACATTTTAGATGCTGTCAATTAGGAGATGGCCTGTATTTATTATTGTTGCGTTGGTTTTTGTTAGTTTTAGAATCTAGAAAGCGGTTGTAATGAAGGTGCCCTCCAGGCAAAAGTGTGGAGAAATCCACATATTAAAGGAGGAGTTGCCGGAGCTGCTGTTTGACTTTTGACATTATTGTCATATAGCCTACAGCATTACAGGCAGAAGGGATTTGCATAGAAAGGAGAGCTTGAAATTACTCTATAAAAAGAGTATGTTTTTATATACTGAATTGTCTTTTATCTGGTGTATTTTAAGGAAAGCGTAATTTTTGTAAAATTAAAATAACAACAGCAGTGATATTAATGATTCCATCCTGCCATAATTCCTTTGTTTCTTTGTACAAAGCTTTTGATATTTAAAAAAAAAAAAAGCAGCCACCAAGATCATTCCATGAGTTCCTGAGAGAGAGTTTTATTGTTTCAAGAACATTCATTATTAAGCTCTGTATATACATGCATGTTGAAATCTCAGCAGAAAGTAAGTCAGGCACTTCTAGATTATAGTCTTATTCGTAATAAGAATTGTCTTTAATATACAATATAGATTTTCATCACCCTATTTTAGGATTAGTGTTTTGTAAACATCGCTGCCTATATAGCATGCATTAAATATATTCTAGATCAGGCTGGAGTTTTAATTTTACACAACTAGCAGTTCATATATCATCAGTCGCATAAAATGCTGAAGCTAAATGATCCCAAGCATCTGAAAAATATGATTATCATTCTGTAGTGGTTGTAGCTAAATTGACAGTTTGGTGTTTTTTTTTGGGGGGGGGAGAGGTCAGCAATGAAATTTGTACTTTTCCTAATTTTTTTTTCATGTCTCAAAGGCAGTGCGTGGGGGCTTGTGCTGTAGACAGCAGCAAAGTAGCTGGGTTGGGGCCTCCCCTTTTGTATTGTGGTGGACTTCAGCAAAATTGTGTTCTGATATTCAAATGTGTAAGTGGAAACTGTTGAGGAACTGTTTTCTCTTCTTCTGTGACTCTACAAGAATGTCTGTTCACATTTTCTCTTAAGAAAGTGTGCAGCTTCAAGGACTGTCGTTTATTCCCATGTCTTCCCTCTCCTCTGAAAAGGAAAATCTCATCTCTTTGGACACAAAACTGCCTATCCTTCAAAATCCCATTTTAGTATTTAGCCCAGAACAAGAGGGAAATGAGAAAAAAAAAATCAGTTGGTTTCAAACGGAGAATAGATAATTTACTTAAAGTTTACTTACAGAAATAAGGATATAGATAAATATAAAAACATGAAGATTGTGAGGTTCAGGGCAGCCTCTTCAGCCTTTTCCATGGGCTGTTCCAGCTCTCCCTTAAAAATCTAATCAAGGAAGAAAAAAGATAATTGAAGTGTCTCTTTCAAAGATTTGGCTCATCTTTTCGCAATCCCGCCGTGGGTAGGAGAGAGAAGGTGACCTGCGTGCTCCTTGTGCCTACAGGGCAGCAGGTAGGCTGAGCGCTTGCCCCCAGCAGTGGAAGGGCAGCGGAGCAGCGCGCCTGTGAGCCGTGGTGCAGTGCTCTGCGGGAGGAATGCATGCTCCAGAAGTGGGGTGCCTGAGAGGGAGCCCCGCTGCTGGGGTGGTTACACTGCTCGCAGTGGGCAGAGTATCTCAGGGCTTGTTACATGGCACTGCGCTGTGTAATACGGACACATCCTGGCTGATGAGTAGCTGTGGTGTAGCTTTGGAATGTTTGCATTGCTGAGACTGTTTATCTAAAAAGAAAGATTATAACAGAAGAAACCCAGAAGGCAAAATAATACATACTAAACCTTGTTTTCCAGGCTGTTGAATCAATTTATAGTAATATGTGAGTGAGCAGGAAGGTAACAGCATCTGTTAGCAATAAATGTTTCCTTTCCTGAGTTACCAAATTAGCTACGGGAAGGTGATTAGAAATAAAATATAATGATTTCTGATAGAAATAGGTAACACTGCATGGGCTTTGAGATAAGAACTTGACAAATGTGTAAAATAAATGCAAAACTGGTTTGGAAAAGGGGGGAGATTACCATTTCTATGTTGTGTGCCAAGATTTGTGCATTTCAAATGTTAGCAGTTGGCTTCTGTTCAAAACTGATAAATAATGATGTTTGTTGTGGAAACAATTATCCTAAAAATAATTTAAAAGGATTGTATCCCCTTTTTGTTTGCCTATAAAGACCACATTCAATTTATATATAGACAGAAAGAGCTCCACTTGCATCTATAAAACAGTTCTTAAATCATTCTAAATTATTGATGTGCACAAAGAACTCTTTCCGCTTTTGTTTGAAGTTTTATTTCTGCGGCGTTGTGCTTTCTAATTGTACTTTCAACTACTATGACATCTGTTATAGTTGTTTCAAAAACTTTCAATACTTTTCTTTTTTAATGATAGACAGTCTTTTCAAAGACAAACTGTCTTCATTTTGAGCAAGAAAAATAATTAGTTGAAAAAAGATCACTGATTTGGCCAGGGAACTCACCATTTTACTTTTTTTTTACAAGTTGCTGTTTTATACGATTCCAGCACCTACTCAACAGAAAGCTGGCCAAGAAGAATTCATCTCTGCAGCAACTCAGAAACCATAGAGCATCAGCATATGTCCTTTGCTTCCCTGAGGAAATCCAGGACTTTATTCTACCAAAAAGAGTACCAAGAAATTACTTCACGAACTGATAGTCTCTGTATGTCTAGCAGATGGATAAGTAAGCTACTATTCCAAGCTGCTATGCCCAGCAACGTAGGAAATATGCTCAGCAATTGGAGATGAGATTAATCCTTAAAAGTCTGCTTAGAAATCCTTTTTAATATAACTAGTGATATGAATATGTGGTGCAGCAGTAAACTTAGTTCTAAATGTTCTATGACATAAATGTAATCTTACTGCTGACATAAAGGTACAGGAGGCATTTAAAGTATTCCAGATCAGGAAAACACAATGTAAAGATGTTTTCTGGTCTCTTTTTCAAAAAAGAATATTTTTCCCCTTAAGGTAGAATAGACTTTCAGTTCGAAAAATTAAAAGTCCAGGGCTTTGGTCCAGTGCAGTACACTGCGACTAACCTTTAAATCAGAAGTTGCCTAGAATTCATATCATAATTAATACAATGCCGGGGGATTTAATTGACCACAAGATTAAACTATTGCAGAAAAAAAATATCATCCTAATCGAGAGTTGAACCCCTACCCTTTATGCACTGAGTGTCTGCTCTGCCACTTGAGTCATGAATTGGGGGTTAATTGACTGTCTAGAATCGCCCAAGGAGCAATTATTTCACATAATGGTGATAATACGTACTGTAGTAAGGCAGTTTTTAATGGCATCCTTTTTTCCCCCTGGATTTATAGGGAGTTTTTGAAGACAGCAAGGAAAGATGCTGGAGGTGGGGAAGGGAGGAAAGAGGTAAACAAAAATAGGGACTCAGGGTTTCCTTTCAGGTGCCAACCGATAAAGATCAAAACCCAGAAAAGGTATTGATGTGGGTTCGCAGTTAGAGTAAGACCTCAGCAGGTTTTGGTTAAGAGACCCCCTAAACTTGAGTGGCTCACGCTCAAAGCACAGCACCCTTCCCCGTCTCTGTGACGACTCAGTGGCAGTGGCCTGCGGTAAGATCCCACCGACATCCTTCTGACTGCACCTGAAGGTTCTGAACTCCACTGAACGCATTTCGGTGGTGTTGGACGGATGATTAATTAGTTTTAGCCTGTGAGCCATGTTTTGCTCTGCGGCTTAAATACCTGTGGCTGCGCCTGAGTGTCACACTCGAGGGACAGAAGCAGTGCAAAGGGGCAGGGATTTCCCCAGCAGCACA
This sequence comes from Falco naumanni, assembly GCF_017639655.2. Lineage (NCBI taxonomy): Eukaryota > Metazoa > Chordata > Aves > Falconiformes > Falconidae > Falco > Falco naumanni. The sequence goes on along the minus strand of NC_054067.1, from coordinate 20,468,959 downwards.
AACCTCCTGCAGCTCTCCACGGTTCTCATCTTGGCAGCTGTGACGCTGGAGACGTGTTAGAGAGTGAGAGGTGTGTCTGCACTGCCTTGACATGGGCAGTCCTGGACCAAAAACTGTTTGTGGGTCACTAGTCACTTAAGACAACCTTGAACGGCGCCAGCATTCAGCTGCTGCAGCGCGGGGGAGGCTGTGAAAAAGCAGTGGAATGCTGACCCTTCCTCTGACCCCAGCACTTCAGGACTGGCACTGTAGTTTTTCTCCTATACAACTAACATACCCATATTTTGAAAGTATTTCTTCGAAGCCTGTGCATCAGGACTGAATGATTAGCTTAAATCTTACCTTGGTGTAAGTGGTGGCAATAACATGCGGTATGAATTCTCTAAGTACTATTTTTAATTTCTGTACCACTGCTTCATATCTACTTTTTATTCTCCCTGCACTCTATTTGATTTTTTCAGTATGTAATTTTGCTGCATATTTAAGTGCCTTCTCTTTTTCAGTGTTTGTGGATTGTAAATATAGATCCATTGATAAAAGTTCAAATTTGCAGCAAAACTACAATTCCAGCTGAAGTTATTATAAGGATTTAGAAATAACCTGCAAGTAACCTTACATGAACTACTATAAAATAAAAGAAGGGGCTAGATATGCTTACATTTTTAACATTTTATATTTATTTGCTTACATGATGATTAATAAAATTCATTAATTCATAGTAGATTTTTCTGCTTCATTAGTGCAAATTTGTAGAACTTTTCTAATTACTATTCTCCTTTGAAGAATAAATAATAGAGATAATATCAGAACTTTTTAACTAAATGAAGACTTAGTTATGGATACAGTTAGGCATTTAAGTATATTCTGGTTGTTAAATGTTTTTATAAAAGTGCTGTCTTTACAAATACTTGAAGAAACAGAATTTAGGAGAAACTATTTTTGTGTGGAATTATCAAAGATATAAGGAAATGCAGAGAAGTGTAACTTTCATTTTGAAAATTATTTTTAAATCCTATGGGCAAGAAGGACTGACTGTGTACGTAATTCATGCTTAAAAATATGTAAAGTCGCTGAATGCTTAGTGAAGTCTGATGAGAGGTCTGAAAAGGAATAGGACCCCGCAGCATTAAGGGTGCTCATAAATAGCAGTAGTTTAATTATGTGTTATGAACAGATACTTTCAATGTAGTGCTGTTTAAACATGGTAACATCTAAGAGCAGCTTTTGCAATGTTACCAGTAGTTTGCTATGCGTCTGGCAGGCAACAGATCCAGCTATGCGATGCTGTGCTGTGGGACACGGAGAAAGGCAGTGCTTCGAAGCGTGGTGTGTAGGAGTCCCCCCAGAACGGCCAGTACCCCCTTGTGCTTGCCGGCAGGGCTGCAGGGATGTGGCGAGTGGGTCAGCTGGGGTGGACGGGGCTCACTTCTACTGCAGCTCCTTGTTGCAGGGTGATGCGTTGCATTCACAACTTAACTTCTGTTTCACATAAAAACATATGTGCTCATATGTCTTTTGCTTACATTTGCATTCTGGTGAAAGCCAGGCCACCAGGCAGCCTATGATCACAGACCCATAGGTTTCTGCTAGAGGGTGTAAAGCGGTGCAGTCGGTTGCACAGAAAGGCAAGGCGACACAAGCATGGAAGCAGCGTTAAGGACTCTGGGAGACGGTTACACATGCACTGACGAGCTGTTATTTCAAAGGTGACTTGTAGATATACACACACACTTTGTAACCTGCTTTATCTGCAGAAGAGATTTGAAAGATACCCTTGTGCTTATTTGGCATTACAGAAATATCAGTAACATAATCTCTTAGACTTTCTGTTTTTGCTGGAGGTGTTTTAAAAAGCTGAAAGTGTGGAGAGCAGGCATGGCACAAACTGTCTTCAGCTGAAGAAACAGTGTTTGAGACTAAAAAAATTATTGTTTCCTCTTGCTTATTAACATTAGAGGTGAACTGGTAAAATAGATACAACAAATACAAAAGAGGGGGGTTTATGGTGTGGTTCAGATTTGAGTTGGGTTTTATAGTCACTCATTTTCATCTGGTCAGTAAAATCCTGGTGTAAAGACAGAGGAAACAAGATCTGATATTTCTAGCATGAAAAATAGACATAGTGTTTTCTGCAGTGTGAAGAAATAGTTGTCCCAGATCCCATAATAACAGTCTAGGCTACCAAAAGCTGCCACCATCTGAGGAGGGTGATAGTGAAGAAATAGAGTAAGAAAGAACAGCATTTCCCAGTGCTTCTGCCTTGAGAAGGAAAAACCCGGACATGTTCACAGTATGAACTGAGTGACAAAAGCAGTATTTTACACTCCAAGTGCGATTCCTTTACTGTTCTCACCTAGTTCTAACTTCTCCCCTTTAAATATAATTCTGTTCCACACTTTTCTCCACCTACTGTTTTCTAAGGCTCGCACATGTCCCCGGTCCACATACACCCTCATCTTCAGCTACAATCTCTAGCCACGTTTTCCTCTGCCAATTCAAGCTCTGTCCAGCACCCAGCTTGCTTCCTGCCAACTGCCTTTTTTTTCTCTTTATGTCTTCTTTTTCTACAGGAAACAAATGCATATATTGACATAGAAATCTCCAAGGTCAGAAACCTGTTCAGTTTTGCTGTGGATTTTTAAAAATTTATTTGTTCTTTTTAAATGATTACTGCACCCCAAGAAAATTTTAACACTGTTAATGGCTTCTAAGTGAGTTAGATAAGTGTAATTGACTTTGTGTAATATCGCTGTCTGCAGTTGGTTCAGATCAACAAAATATCCAAAAGGCATCACGTAGATTGGCTGTGTCAGGAGAAACTGCTGCTCTCAGAAATTCTGGGTTTTTTCCAATAGAGACCTGCAGTTCCCAGGCCTGCTGTACAGCCGCTTGTTCGCATGCCTTGGTTTGACATTTGTTGGCAATTTTTTATGCTGCATGTGCAAGTCTGGTGCGTAGCTAAGGGTGGTACATCGTCACTGCTGTCGTAGGCGTTAGCACTGGCCTTACAAGCCAGGTGAGGTACATCCGTGCCATCCCTCCCTTTCTCAAGTAGTTTATTTGTAATTGTATTGCAAAATCACATCTTGTACGAAGCCCCCTGGTAAAGGCCAGCGAGCGCTTAAGAGCAGTTGCCACTGAATCATTTGGACGGACTTGACCCCGAATCAAGGTTTCTAAGGTCATGGTAGAAACTGTGGATTGAATTTTCTTCTCATGTAAATTTGAACTAACTGTTTGGAGTAAGTGGAAGCCCTCTGTATTTTTCCTGGGAAGATCAGAAGCTATATATTGAGGGCGTTCAGCATTGCTTAAGGAGTACTTTATATTGAAATTACGGTCAATTCATTTCCCTTTGGAATCTTGCTTTTAGATGGGCATGGTCTGGCAAGCTTCTCAGTCAGTTAACAAGCAAATAAAAACGCCAGCAGCCCCCTCCCCGTGCTGCCATAAAGAGTCTGTTCTGCACATTCTGTGGGGCTGTGGAAAGCAGTCGTTCTGCTTGCAGCGTGCCCTTGTGTGCCGCGTTAGCCGTCACCTTTCTTTCACCGTTACCGGAGGAAGTAACTGATAATGATCGACATGATTTCCTGGGCATAGTACATTCAGATTTTTATTACAATATTACCAGGACATATGTTTGTGGAAAGAAGATAGATATATATATATATATATATATGTATCTCTACATTTAGTCTCAGAATATGAACTCTGTAGAAATAGTATATTACCTGCATGAAACTGAAAATATGGGTGACATAGTGTGCAGGAATTAGGGCCAGCTTTGCTTAGAAATCAGCCTGATGATGAGGTTGCAAAAGTTATATTTTCACTGCTTTCACATACTGAATTTATTAGCTTCTTGAAATTGATTTTGGATGCCTTTCATTTGCCATTGGGCTGAAGTCAAAACGATGATATACCACATTTTGCTCACTCATCTTTTTATTGCCCAACTATTGTTATTGAGTCAAAGACATTCAGTGTGTTTCCCAAAGGAGACAGAAAGCACATTTCATTTTCTTCCTAATTGACGAAAGTTTAACTGAATGGAAGTCCTGCAGTCCTCCGCTTCAATATGCAGGTGGCAGTTCAGAGGGGTTCAGGGGATGGGGCCTGGGACTTGGTTTAGATATGGGCTGAGAGCAGAAGCCAGAAGGGCTGTCAGACTTCGTCCTGGTTTATTTGCTTGGAAGGAATGGTGCAAAGTTAATATCGATGCAGCACTGTGAAGGTGTTCAAGTGGTTATCTCTGGGAAGGTAATGTGAACTCAGCAGTATCATTGCTTTGATCTTTGGTTAAAGTCTTACAAAACTAGATTGCTGTTTGATTGACAACCTTGTCAGAGAGTGAATGAAGACTGACACTCCAATATTGAAAACGCAGTGTTTACAAAACTTAAAGCCCGAGTTTTCTCATGACACTGCTTCTTTTGTGGAAGACTGAATTTCACATTTATTTTTAAATAAGTGTGTGCCTTACTGTGTGCAGCTAAAACTTACCATTTCGGACTGCTGGCTCACGAATACTTCTTACCCTAATATTTGAGGCAGATGTGTTTATAGCAACAGTACTGTCACAGTGGGTTTGAAGAAGTAGGAGTTACTGTCCGAAGGCTTGAATGTGGTTGTATTTATCACAACTGCATACCAAATAATTATTGATCCAACATGTGGGTGATGGACACAAAGGTGGCAGGCTGCAGCTGACTTTGGGCAGTGTGTCTGGCAGTTTCCAAGTGGGTCCGATACAAAGGTTCAAGGGTTTCCACCATATAATACTGTCTTCGGCTATTGCTTATTCCTTGAATTGTCCCCTCAGTACCCTCAAAGGAACAGAAGCTACTAAAGCAAGAGTTAATTTGTGGAGTAGATTTCTTCTTTCGTGCCAGTAATTGCTTAGCTGCCAGCCCTCTGCCGGTCATACCTTATTTTTTCTGGCCAGTTTTAAATACCTTGAGCTTGAAGTCTACCTTACCGTCTCTGCCACTTACATTTTTCAGGCAGACCTGGGCAGCCAGGTGTCAGTGGCACTGCCAGAGCAGGGCGTTGAGCGAGATGACCTCCAGAGGTGCTTTCCAGCCTCCACCGTTCTGTGATTCTGATCATCTCCCAGATGATCTTCTCTCCTGACATAGCCTCGATGCAGTGACTTCCCACCAAACTTGCCTTTCTGCTTTGGCAGGTTTCTGACTTGGTCATGTCGGTAGGGTTGCTTCCAGCCCCAGTGCCCAGCCTGCCAGTTAGTGCCAGGCAGGCTGTTCTCCTTGGCATGCTACCTACCTGTACTCTGTCCGTCAAAGGCTGCGCTCTGTGTACTTCTCCATGCTTTCCTAAATTTCTTCTTCAAATTGCACAAGATAATCTATTTCATTCAGCTAGTGAAAAGGGCCTTAAACAACTCACCCCTATTTTTATGTGAAATGACATTAACTGCCATGATTTAAGTAATGGTAAGAATGAACCAGATTGCGTATATTTCCACATCAAAATACCTTAAGCAAGGAAATGGCTTCCCAGAATGATAATCCTGTATCGTCCAGAGGTGTTAGTGAAGAGACTATTTATATGATGCAGTTTAAAAATAGGCATCCAGAAGATTTTCACAGAGGGTCTGATAAGCTGTGCTATAGGGCGTGGGAACTACTTAAATTGGCTTTACTGTCAAAGTCATTGAGACTGCATCATCAGTTTTTCCTGACCGTCTGATTCTCCGTTTACTTCAGTATTGTTGTTTATATTGAAAGAAGTTCTTTCCTTTCCTCTTAGGTCATATATGTCTTATATGAATACATGTGTGTGTGTGTGTGTGTGTAGCATTAAGTATCTCTAGACATATGCATAAACGCTTGCAAACTGATACATACACGATACAATGCCATATCTTTATCTACTAGGGTATCCTTTATGAAAAACTATTAATTAAAACACAAGATTAAAGCCCCTTTCATCAGCATTGCAGCTTTGCTGAACAAATCTTACTGTTGACCGTATTTTCAAAGTGGACATCTATAAGTCAGAAGAATAATTACCATTTCATCATTTGAAGTCTGCGAATGAGTGATTTCAGAATGAAAAGCATATGTAGCTATGCTGATTATGCAGAATAAATTATTTTCAAACTCCACATTTATATCAGTACATTTTTTATTGTTCAGAAAATGCACGTCCACGAAAAAACCCACGATCACCTAAATTTTGCTGTAAAAAAATTTAAAATATGTATCTAAAATTCCTTTTGGAATTGTCTACAATCTGCTTCCATATTGCAACACATATGGTAAGAAAATCTTGCTTGCAAGCCAGTGACTGCTTTTAAACAGTTTTCAAAATTGCACTGAATAATAGCTCATTAAAAGAAAGGTATGTTTTGTATTTTAAAACAAACAGCTTAACATTTTCTAAGCTATGACAAATTTAGATATTTTTTAATGTAATAAAAGGATTAGTTTAGCTGTCTTTTTTATTAATGTACTTAGGCACTGGTGGTATATCAGGAATACTTCTGAGTCACTCTAGTTCTGTCATATTCATTTCTATAGTCTTTAGAGGCCTCTGTGGACATCAAGGATGTCGCTGTGGAAGGCTTTGTTCTGTTCTGTCAGTTTTTTCCCTTTCCCTCACTGCATGTACATACATGTGCATGGCACATAACATAGATATTTAGGAACCAGTTCTCTTGCCGGATTTTGATAAAGCATTTCTGGAACTTGTATTTCGATTAAAGATTTACTGCTCTCCTTCTTTCTCAGACCTCATTTTTAATGGCCAGAAGAGAAAAGAAACCCCAACCCATAAACATGTTAAGCAAAATATCCATAGTACATTCAGTAATGGCATTTCCTTAAAGCAGATAAGTTACTGAGCCCCCTTTTAAAACAGGAGTGTTAATTTACTGTTTCCTTTCATCTGTTGAAATAATTACTTTTCTTTTTTGCCTTCAATAGTTTGTTCTGGTCGTTAACATTTCTGTAAAATTAAGTTTGAAAGGTGCTTTTAATGTTCAGATAGACTGCAGTGCACATTTGACTGCTAAAATCAACCTACTTAAGGCAGAACTAATGTTTAACACTCGCAGCTATTTGAAGTAGTTCACTGCCCAGTTTAATGGTGCTGCCAAGGGCAATGGTCACATTACTGGCTATTATATTTTGGGAGGTTTGTTATGCTGGCAATAAAGACAATCCATGATATTTCTGAAAACATTGGCTTAGATCTTAAAGACATCATTTTTCTACTAACAAGCTATAAACTGTAATTTCTTTGGGAGTAGCGGGCAAGAAGCACTAACCCCCACTCCTGGCCACATACTGCAGAGGAGTCGTTGTTGCATGCAGCAGCGTTAGTGTCAAGTGACTTTTGCTGCAAGCTCTGTTGAAAAAGACAATCAAACTGTACAAAACCCACGGTGATGGTCAACTGCAAAGAGAGAAGTGATCTTATGTAATGGGAATTGTGTTTTTCGTTTTGTCGTGTACCAGGACAGTTTTAAAACATCTGCACTGGTAGGTGTGGGGTGCCCCTGGGTAGCCCAGTGGGACCTGATGGAAGCCTGGTGCAGGAGGGGGGAAGGGCACGGTGTGGAGGCAGCTTGGCTGCTGCATGGTGAACCGTCTCAGCTGTGGTCGTAGCCCAGACAGTAGCTTCTGTGTCACTGCATTTTTTTGTGGTTTTGAAAGTGGATGTCTGTGTCACGCACCGTTTGCAGTATGGAAATGCTCCTCCAACCTTGCACTGAGAGTAGACCTTCCCAATGGCCAAATTCACTGTAAGCCATTCTGCTGCTAATGCTTCCTCAATCTGTGGATTTAGAATGTAGGTCAAATAAGATTATTTATTAGAATCTTCAGGCAAATAGTACTGAAGACAATTTAACTAGTTCTTTGTGTAGTGGAGTTGATGGAAGCTTTGCTCAAGTCTTCTACAGGTCCGATGGGAAATGCTGAGTGTAGGGCTGCCCCAAGTAACCCAGGACAGAATGAGCAAATAGAGCGTATGCATCATCTCTATTCCTATGTGAGCTCACAAATCTATAACAAAAGGGCTGCTTTTTCTTCTTTGATAAGCAGGAGCAGACAGAGAATTTAAAGATGGAACAATACATCATCTCAACCAGAAAAAAAATTATATATATTTACTAAATAGTGAGTAAAATTTTCCCCTTGGCTAGTCTAGCGCAATTTTACAAGCCTCAACAATGCTGAATGGATGTTATTGAGAAGTGAATTTGGCTCGTTCTTTTTATGCTTTTAATAAATACCCAAGGGAAAAGCAGTTGTTCAAGGAAAATGAAATACAAATAAACATAGAATTTATTCTCAGTAGGCATTCTGGGGAACTTGGAGCTTGAGTTTTATACCGTGTTTTTTTTCCTGTTACTTGCAAGCAAAACTAAAATATTTATATAAGCTGTCAGTTCTCTAAAGCAAATTCATCCTTTTTAAAAAACAAAACAAAATATAGATTCAGTGGATAGAACAGAAACAATGTGAAACATAACAAATGACATTTCTGCTCCAAAGTACATCATTGTAATGGCCCATATTATTCTGGACTGTGGATACAAATGATTTTTTTTTCCACGGCATTCTGTAACAATTCTTGAGACACGATCATGCACAAAACATCATTTGTAATTATAGCAGTTTGCCATTTTCATCTGCACCATGCTTATTTCTCATTTGATTGATAATCCATGTACTTCAAGCTAATGAAGGTTCTTAATAGAACTTACATTAAGTTTGCTGCCACTTATTAGACATGACTAGTTTTTACAACCTAAATTTCAGAACAACATTGGCATTTTTTGTTTGGGGGAAAAAGAAAAAAAAATAATCAGCTGCTTCACAATGCATTTTTCACATAGATTCCTGGGGTGCCACGGAAAAATAGTCAGTGGAGAATGTTTATTGGTATAAAGAATTTAGACTGAATTTCATTTCAAATTAATCATTGCCCAAACCTTCAAAAAAATCTGTGATTCCCCAAGTAGGGTCCTGTGGTGGGTTAGAGGCACCTTTTTGGGTACTACAATTATTTTGATTACCAATTGCTTAATTTTCTGTATTATTACTATTTCTGACTTTGGGACTTCAAAACAATTTCACTTGCTTTGTCTTACAGTTGTCGGTTTAAACAAATCCTTTAAAGAGACTTCTAATGGTTCTAGCCTGCACTTCCAGCTTTGATAGCTTTGTTAGAAGCAATGCAGATTGATTTCAAGTCAGTATTTACTACTGGAGAGTATTAATCCAGACCTTATACATCATAAAGGCAAGAACATATGTCACTTTGAGAACAGCTAAGCTGCAAAGGTTCTGCAGTACCTGAACAGAGATTGGCTCTTGAAAAACATGTACTTTATTTAATTTCTTAGATCTGTGGGGAAAACACCTTTCCAGGTAAGTTTCATGCTTCATTAGTATTTTGATCCACTGCTTGTTTTTCATCAGCTACAGACTTGCACGTTTACATAAAGTACCCAGAAATAGCTTTGTCACTTTGGGTTGCGGTAACCTTTGTGAAAACTTTAGAGCTCAAATGGCAGCGTGTGTAGCATCAATATCTTTCAGAATTTTACAAAACTAGCTGATTAAATCTGATTTTAAATACTACTTTCAGTCTAGAACCCTGCCTTTTTAATAATCAATTAAAACATTGTTTCATTGTGTTTATTCAGCATGTATAAAGCACTGCTTGACATGTATTAGACCTTACATAGCAGTACACAGCTGTAGCCCATCCAGCATTTTCCAAATGAGTTTGCACAAGGAATAAAAGATTGCCATCTGAGCAACACTGGAGGGAGACAAGAGCAGACAAAAGGCAGTTAAGCACTACAAAAAGAGAAAAGACCCTGTTGAGATAGAAATTTCTGAGCAAATGCCTCAATTTCACAGGGAGATACTGTAGCAGGCAACGTACATTGATTTTAGCACATGAAGTACGTTGCATTTGGGATTCATTAAGCTTCATTTTGTGCACTGTCGTGAATGGGTATGTCAGCTCCTCTCTCAAGTAATGCACAGTTTCAAAGCAAGGAGGTAGAATAAACCAAACTGAAAATATAATGTGCCCTGCAAAAGGAGTAAGCCGGTTTTAAAAGGAAAATGCTTTGGTTGCTAAAAGCCTGAAGTCACAGTAACAGTAATCAAAACCTAAACATTTTTAAAGGATTTTATGCTTATGGAGTTTTGAATATGACTTACAAACACCAATAAGGTCATGCTCCTAGCTGACCTGGTGGGAATCCCACTAGAAGGACTGATGGAGTGCAGAACATTATTTCTGTCATTTGGAGAAAATGCAGATAACTGATACTTTGTAGTTACTCACTTTTTTTACTGAATATGGGCGAGGTATTTTTGCTTTTGGTCACGATTGGTTTTTCAGCTGTATTTGCAGTAGGAGGGTGCCTAAGATGGTGCAGTTTTCTCTCCCCTCGTGTCTCTCCTCGGGAGCCAGCTGCAGAGCTCGATGTGACACTTCCCCGCCTCTCCAGGCATCAGCTGCCTCATCTGCAAGCCACAGAAGCTGGCAGGTCCATGAAGCTGGATTTTTCAGCCACCAACCAAATCCAAGGCCGGTTTGAAATCTGTTGGTGAATGCGTGAGAGGTCTGGAGTACTGGGTTTCTGTGTAATTTGTTTTGGTTTGTATCTTGTTTTTAATTGAGAAGCATGTAAATCCAAGAGATTGATCCAAAAATCTGTTTAGTAGCTTTTATTTAGTAATGATGATGCTAGTGGCATTTTTTGTTTGTCTTCAAGTCTACTGTAAATTATAGTGGTTTAGAGGCAAGAGGTTGGTGACGTTTCTTAAAATTCTCCTGGAGTGATTGGTTTGCAGTGCCAGATCACGGAAAGAGTAGGATTGTACATACACATGGCTGGGGCAGGGGGCGTGGGGAGGTGCGGTGGGTCTTCCTTGCTCAGTTCTCTAGCTTTTGTGCTTTGCCTTCAGGTGATATTAGGCTGTTACTAATAAAATTAGCTGAAGAAACAGGGCTTTACTGCCAGACTTTGCTATATGCCACATTCCATAGCAGAGCATAGCTTTATGTCTGAGGTCTTGGGCAGAGAGAAGAGCAGAGGAAAGATGTTGGTCAGTTGCTGGGAGTTGTACTGCTGCACTGTGGTAGCAACCTGTTAGGGGAGACCGCAGGGCCCTGGAATTAGCCTCTTGTGGTTTAAATACTTCAGCGCTTTTTCACAAGTGATGTTTTGTCTGGGGTACGTACTGGGGATCGCTGCTGAAGAGGTGCTGTGCCTGAAAGGTGAGAGGCTGAAGCGTGTGGCCGCCCAGCTCCCTGCCTCCCCGCGGGCTGACCTGGAGGAAGAGTACAGCAGATCGATGTCAGATGGCTGCTGCTTTCTGCAGGAAGTTTTCCTTTTTATTTCCTTTCCCCCGTATTTAATCTTTTAAAAGATCTCAGGATAAGTGGCAGCAGTAGACTTAACAGTTATTAGGTTGCAAAGTAGTGGATGTGGACTACTTGGGGGTTAGCTTACATTTATACTCTGATCGCAGCTGCCATTTGGGTCAGAAAGAGTTTTCCCTTTTGATAGATCGGCTGTGTGCTCGGAAAACTTGTCTTTCCCCAGAGCATCATGTAATTGTTTGGTGGCAAAGAGTTGTGCTACGTTGCCATGGACATGCGGCTCTCCACACCGAGAGCTGCTGTAACGCTGATATATGTGAGCCTAGTCATCCTGTCACGGAGATGTAATACCGATACGCCAGGACAACGTTTCTATCAGAGGGCCTATTACTTGCCCTCTTAGCTGAAGAGGGGAGGAGGGCTGGGGTAAGCCAAATCGTGACCATTTCCTAGCCCGGGAGGCTGGGTTGCGTTAGGGTTCAGTTCTGTGACCTTTCCTACCAGCTGCAGATACTGGCACTGTCTAACAGCAGCACTTGGGCAAGGTGCCGCGCACGCCGGGCTGGCTGCGCCCCGGGTGGGAGATGGGTGCGCGTCGTCTTCTGTGCACGACCCTGGGCGCTGCGGGCAGAGCCGGGGGGGGGGGGGGGGGGGGCAGCCCCGTGCCCCCTGCCCCTGCTGTGTGCAGCTGGGAGGGCTGAGCAGCTGGTGCAAGGCTGAGTGCTCTGTGGAAGCCTGCAGCAGAGCTGTGTCAGGAATCCTACCGATACCACGTACAGCCCAGAACTGCTACTCACCTGTAGAATTAAAACACTTAGAAAGTAAATTAAAAAGGGATGAATTTCTCATGCTTCTTAATAATCAAGGTTTGTAAAAATCAATGTGCAACTGCACTGAATTCAAACGCTAGGATATATAAGCAGAGTACTTCATTGCTGACATCTGAACAATTCATAATTCATTCAGAAGGCAACTTTTAAGGTAATCATCTTTCTGGGTATATTTTCCTGTTAAGGTAATCGTATTTCTCCTAGCGATCAGTTTTGAAAGTTGTCTTATTCCTCCAGTGCAAAAATCCTGCTAGCGAACATCCCCCAATTGCACTCATAATTATTCCTGATTAAAAGTGCCCTGGCCTGACAGCACCAGGGAAATTAATAGGAGATGCTTTCTACAAGTTTTAGAAGATGAGCAAAGACATACTCACTCCCTCTTAAGATTATTTAAGCAGGTGCTGTGGGAAGCCATTGCTTTTATAAGGCTCTTCAGATGTTTACAGCAAAACATTTTTTCCCAGTGATTGAATTTTTCGAAGTACTAAAATACCACGGAGAAATATGTTTCCCACCAGTTTTATGGCTCCCTGGATGCATTCTATACAAACCTTGTATCTGCCTGGACACAAACACTCTATTGCAAAAAGATATCTTGCCATTTTAACAAGCTATACTGCTTTGAAAGGACGCACTGCATCACCAGTGGGAATGTCAGTACCTTAAGAGTAATACTTCTTTAAGGGTACTATTTTATTAAAGCAGACCTCAGTAATTTGTTCCTGACTGTTATACACCCTTATTTTATTAAAGGTATTTTACATCTGTGGAGGAGATTACTACCACTCCTATTTTCTCCACTGCTTGGCTTTAATGGATGGTGTGGAATATAATATTTATTAAGCCTAAGCAGGGGAGGACATAATAGCAGAATTGTCCTTTATAACCTATTTTACACAGTTGTAAAATAAACCTTAATAAAGCAGGAATAATTATCCGGGAATATCCAGGAAATGGAGTGCTCTGCCTGCTTCAAATATTTGGAGGACTTAACTGCTGTGATACGTGTGCTTTGAAAAACTGAACTTAACAGTAATAATGCTGGTATTAGTTTGGTACTATTTTAGAATATGTCGAGAGATGAAGTACCTTGTGTGTCATAATCACTGTGTTAGCATAAATCATATAATACATATATAATCTCTATATAAAATAATTATATATAGTATATATATTACAGTAATCTGCGTATAATCCTATGGAAGACAAACATATTAAAAATGTAAAAATACTTACTAATTTTGAGTTTTAGAATTCCTTTACCTTATTCCGATGGCACCCGGAGCGCAGTGACTAGCTCCCTGGCTACCAGTTAGTTGTGCTGGTGATCACTAAGCTTTGCTGTCAGGGAAGAACATTCCTTACTACTCAGTTCTGTAGGCCTTTAGATTTGCTTATGGCCAGGGAGAATTTATGTTTACTGCCTGGCCCCAGAAGCTTGATTCCGGCCTGGTTTTGCCTGACATTAGCAACACAGACTTGCACCCGGCATATGCACAGATGACATTTGAATAGTTGCTTGGACCAGGCAGACACCTTCAGAAAAGCCTTTCCTGGTGGCACATGTGCAGCTTTAGCGGGCAGGTGGAGTTAATCAGGTGCAAAATGGGAACACAGGCCCATGTGGCACACTGGTGAAAATTTGGTCCCACTAATCACAGCTATCTGGAAGCATTTATATAGTTGTGTGGGTTTTGTGAATAGGAAAAAATGGAATCTTTCTAATGAGATCTGTTTCAGATTACTAGTTACACTACCAAATAGTGCAATAAAGGGAGTAGATGATGAAAATTATTTACAAACACGTTGTATGTTTTTATTACGAGTGGAACATGAAAGAGCTTGCCTAACTGTGGAGGCAGGCGGCCTTTGTTTGGGCACACAGTTCTGCTTGGCAGCTCCGGAGCGCTGCGTTTACAGGCGTGCATGGTGGCAGCGGGCTTGCCGGCGGCGGCGTGCCTCACGCTTCGAGGTGGCTTCGCAGACAGCTGCCAGCTTGGGCTTCCCAGTCGGCAAGTTACACCAACTGGGAGCTACCTGCCGTCCAGAAACCACGTAGCTGTAGTTAGCATGGCGCTGGGGTTGGGGTAGTACCCTTCTCCCTCTCTTTCCTGCCTGGTTTCCCCATGTGGGGCTGCTGGCTACACGCAAAAGCACGGTTTGTTCGTTGGAACACATTGCTCGCTGATCGCGGCTGAGTTCGGCCAGGAGCTGGCGGAGCAGGTACGATTCTGCCTGCGAGTGCACCTCACCGTCGGCATGCGGGGACCGGTACTCTCCAGCCAGCTCTGGATGCCTGTGCTAGTAAGCTGACAGTTCAGTTAACAGACATTTCTTCAGCGTGAATACCATCAACCTGTTTCTGTTTATCCTCATCACACCCAGCCCGTGTTTCTTCACCTTCCTTATGCAGTAATTTTACTGTTTATTGTACTGCTTCTTAGATAGCTTGGCTTTTCTGTTTCTTGTGTGGTGTCTGTCCGTGGTGGCAGTCACTGGAATCTGTCTCAAAGGGGAAAAGGGAAGGATTTTGTATTCAGTACCTAATGCAGCTTTGCAAGAAACTGATTCCTGATCAGATATTCCAGGAGGACTGGGAAAGCAGTTCTTATCCTCCCCCATCCTTCCTGATTTCTTCCTCCTGTTGTCCACTTTGTATGTTGTTTTTTTTTTCCATAGATGAATATTGTGGAAATGATTTGGACTAAAGTTAATACATTAATTATCCAAGCTGACATTTTTGCAGTGTGTGAAAGGACAGGGTGGTATGTAAAATAGATGCACTAAGAACACCTACAGTATGACAACAAGTAGCAGGGTAATTGCTGAAAATGAAGTCTTTTCTGCTTTCCCTTCCCTTCAACATCTGTTGTTCCATATGGAGTCATAAATATTTGCAACAAAATAGTTGAAGAAATAATCTCAACATTAATAGGGAAAAGCTGAATCCGCCAAGAAAATTGAAGAATCTTTTTTTTTTTTTTCTTGGCAAGTTCCTCCTACCCATCCTCATCTGACAGTTTAAAATCTCGGTAGAAGAATAGTCAGACTACATTGATGCTTAAAAAACACTATGAAAAAAACCTTTGTGAGTGTTAATGGGAGAGTTAGCTGAGAAAAAAATTATAACGTCTTGATAATAGCTATGAGGAGGATTTTGTTTATTTTGTTTCATTTTCCTCCTTTCTTCCATGCCACAGTAATTCTATTACTAGCCTCTCATTGAATAGTTCCCATTTTCACTTTTCTTTATTGTCAGTAGAAATAATGCTTCTTGGCATTGTCAGGAATGAGAAGGTACTATTACTAGCTGAAGTAACTAGTTACTTTAAATTGCCATACGGAAAATGCAGATCGATAGTACTTAAGCTTCTATGTAGAAGCAACTTAAAGCACAGAACAGCTTCAAATGTGTCAGAATCCGGGTTACCAAAACCTGCCTGAGGAGCAGCTCCTAGGAGAAAACATGTATAATAGTAACACCACAGACAAACTATAAATTGTAAGTAATTGTTGTGAACATAAAATATACCGTTTTTTAAGTTTTTTTCTATGTTTATTAGTGGCCTTAATTGTACTTATAATTCTCTTTAATGAACAGAATTTATTCAGGTGACATCAGTTATATTTGGTTTTCTTAATCTGGACATACAGAACTTCAGACAGAAGTTACTTGCTCTAGTTCTGATGTCTGGCTAGTGAATTGTTGCACCTCTCAGTTTCATTTTTTCATTATCACAAACCTAGTAGCTCATCTAACTCAGGTGCTTTCTTTTGAGGTTTGAATTAATAAAATATTTTCAGGTGTTTTTGCCATCATTGCCGTGTGAACATCAGAGTATATTGTAAATATGTTGAAGTTATAAATAGGTATAATTTTCTGTGTTATTAATGAGGCTACATTGATGAAAATGTCAAAGCTGTATAATTACACACCTCTTGATAAAGAGCGCACAGATAAAGACAGTTTGTAAACTGTAATTTCAGCCCTTTCTAGTGAAATTCTCTTTTCTTTGCTTTTTGCCTCCTTCCCCTATTCAGACACTAAGTGCATGCTTTGTGACGTCCTTCAGGAAAGCACACCCTCATCAGTCCTGAGAACAGGTCTGTGGAAAGGTGGTACGGTTTGGTACGAGTTGCTTGTACAGTTTGCTCTCTCTTTTTTTTACTGCTTGGAATACTCCGTTTTCCCTAAGCTAGCACATTGCTCTAAATGTAACAGACATGGCTGTAAAAGACAATTAAAAGCGTTTCAACAAATGCATGCGTGACAAAAGGAGGGGTAGGGAGAGTCTCCATCCTTTATTGGATGCAGGGGGGAAGCGTAGTGACAAAGGCTGAGGAACTTCACGCCTTCCTTGCCTCAGTCTTTAACAGTCACACCAGTTGTTCTCGGTGTGTCCGGCCCCCTGAGCTGCTGGAAGAGCGGGATGGGCAGCAGAGCGAAGCCTCCATGATCCAAGGGGAAATACCAGCCACCTGCTACACCACTCGGACACACAGATCTCTGGGGCCAGGACAGGCCACAGCACAGACCCTGAGGGGCTGCAGCGTGTCCAGGGACGGGCACGGAGCTGGGGAAGGGGCTGCGGCACCGGCTGGGGGGGCTGGGGGGGCTCAGCCTGGAGAAACGGGGCTCGGGGGGGACCCCATCGCTCTGCGGCTGCCTGAGGGGGCTGGAGCCGGGGGGTCGGTCTCTTCCCCCAGGGAACCAGCGACAGGACAAGAGGGAACGGCCCCAGGCTGTGCCAGGGGAGGGTCAGGGGGGATCTCAGCAGAAATTCCTTCGCGGAAAGGGTGGCCGGGCAGGGGGACAGGCTGCCCAGGGACCGGGTGCTGTCACCGTCCCCGGGGGGGCTCAAAACCCCCGCAGGCGCCGTGCTTGGGGACACGGTTCAGCGGTGGGCTTGGCAGCGCTGGGTTAGGGGCTGGGCTTGATAATCCTGAAGGTCTTTTCCAAGCTAAATGATTCTACGAATCTATGGTCTACATTTCCCCCCGTGTTGAAAATAATGAAAAGGTTTTATTAAACGCTTCTTTAGGACAAGATCAATTTATTTCAGAATGGATAGGTGAATACTGCCTTGGACATGGATACTGTGAAGCAGAGCATAGTTGATGTTACTGTTTTGAGATAGTTTCCAAAAGCTTTTAAGGCAGCCTGGAAATGTATATATAAAGATTAGATAGAGATAGTATTTTTAAAGTGAAGGTATTTTTGTGGCAAAGCTCAGTTGTGAAAAATGCTTGTGCACTATCAAGTTGTATCAATCATTTGAAAATGAAATAAAATCTGATTTAAAGCTAGTGTACTGGATTAATCAGCTACTCCCCAATTGCATTCATTGACCCTGTTCATTCAGGGACTGTAATTAAGAAAAACAGCAGTGGCTTTAAATTTGGCATCTGAATCACAAGGTTAAAGCAGTAAATTTCTAAGTTTGATTGGTGCCAGGTTAGAAGGAGGTATCTCTTTTCTCACTGATGAACAGGAGTGCTCAGCTCCTGGCAGAGAAGCAATGAGTGAAGGAGAGAAAGGCAGGCAGAGGTTTATGGAGGCTTTTCAGAGTTATTAAGGCACAGAAGACAGATAACCCTGTCCTTGCAGACTTACAGATACAAAATAGTTGAAATAAACAATGCCTCAGGTTACAGGGTTTTCATAATTAGCTTACTGTAAAAGAAAAAAAATATCTAGTTTCTCATTAAGCAATACAGAAATTGACAAGATTTAAAATTCAAGTAAGTTTTAATTTTTGGAAAAACTGCTTTTTGCAGTCAAAACTTAGAATTTGGTCCCTAATTCTGTCAAAATACCCATGTTCAGACACTGCTGCCTATTGCTGTTGTTGTGAGGTAGATATAGAACTGGAAGTCAAGGGACCTCTTGCCACTATAGAGATACATCGCTTTGGATGATCCTGTAAGACCTTTGGGTAAACAGTGCTATTTCAAATAAGACTGTATGTTATTTTCAAACATGAGTAGCACACAGAACCCAGCTGACATTGCAGATCCTCTGTTTTTATTTATTAAAAGTCAAAAAGGTCCATCAGAGTATCTGTGAGCTGTTCTTTTGTAACTATGGGCCATTAAATATAGTCCCCATTACTCCAATATGAAGCTTAAAGATTTATAATTGTGGTAAATCATTTTAGTCCTTAGATATCTAAATTTTATGCCACAGGCAAGGAAAAGGAGTGACCCATCTGGCACCTATGTCCAAAACCCGCTTATTAATGCTGGCTGAAGGCTTTCTGAGATCAAATGTCTTGGTTAGTAACTAACAGATTAATATCTATAAATTTTGTATAAATTGTTACTCTCTTTTCCATATGCCACGTATTTATTTTATGCATGAGTTACATTCTGTAAACTACTTCAGGTGAATAATGCTTACACAGCTCCAGATAGATACATTTTTGAAGTGTTTGTGAAGAAATAACTCGGTGGTCTAACTAGTGTTAGACAAGATGTAAATTGTAGCTTTAATACTTCTACCTTGTTTTGAGAGGGATGTGACATGTCAAGTATCAGGTATATGAGTGATGGGTTTAAAAACATGCCTTCTGAAAGAATATAAACCAGCTGGCAAATAAAATTGCCTGTTGGTTTGGGCCGTGCACTGTCATGCAGGGAGCAATTCGCGTTACTTGTGTTCCCAGCGCTATGTTTAGTCCGTAGGTTGATGCTTCTTTTTCCAAACCCTGTTTCTGCAACTTAGGCAGAAGACAGAAGATGAAATACTTCGGTATATTGAATTAAGAACAAGAAACTTTCTAGCAGATTTTCATGTGCTTTCCTGGGATAATATTCCACTCGCTGTTAGTGTTTACCGTGTATTTCTTTTCTCTGCAATATAATTCTTCCTTTCATCTATTCATCTGGATGCCAGCTAGAAATTAAAATAAAAAGTCTGCACTCTAAATGGATTCCTGAATGCTATTATAAAGCATGGCAGGTTTAACAAACGGGCTTGATAAAAGTAGTTCCCACTTTGCTTCAATAAATAGAAAGGTTGTTTGTGTCCTTGGTTAGATTGTAGTTGTCCTAGCTTTATTTCTTGCTTATTCTGTTGTACTATATGTGTGAGTGCAGCTTTTATCATTTATATTTTTAGTGTTATTTAAAATCAAAATGCTTAAATCAACATCTTTTTTTCTATTAAAGAGACACATTTGATACAGTCCACAAAAAATGCTTCCAACGCATGCCATTTTTAATTGCTTTACCATTTATGATTTCTCAAGTCTAGCTAATAAATTTCTGCCTAACTGCACTTACTCAGAATACAGGCAAGATGTAGACACCATTCAGATGTGAAGACCTATTACAAGATTGAAATAGATTTCTAATGCATTTATCATTCATCTTTGCAGAGTGTGATTTCAATCAAAAAAAAAAAAAGATGAATGGTTTGACAGTTTCCGCCCCTATACGCTAAAACATAATATGCTTCTTCTAGTTTTCAGCTATTACAGACTTTAACATGCAATGTGACCTTGGTCTGCAAAGCATGTTTGGTTAGCACAAAAACTTAATCATAAGAAGTCATAAGTAGAATCCTTCTTCTTTACTGCCCTTTTTCTGGGACTTGGAAATTTATTGCTTCTGGGACAGGTAGGATATGAACAATGGGCCAAATAGAGTCCAGGGTTATCTCATCTGTGTGAAAACTGCTGCTGAAAATCGATGTGACCTCTGCTACACTGTCATCCCAATTCCCACCCTCTGTGTCCTATTTGTCTTTTGGTAGAAGCTTAGATCTGTGTGCTGTCTCTATGTGTCTCTCTTGGGCCAGATTATCAAAATGAATCATTGCCTGCATACCTCTTATATTTCTATTTATTTTCCTGGTGTTGACTAGGTCTGATGAAATATGATTCTTTTTGCATTTGATCCTCACTGCAGCAAGCAGCACCTAATTTAGCTGTGTCTATCTCTTTAAAGAAGAGTAATACTATTTTGAAACTTCAATCTGCTGTACAGTAACATTACAAACCATAGACCATGCAACCTGTCTTCACAGTCAATAGTAATTTTCCTTTCAGCCAATTTAATGTTATTACTTTCATCTCCAAATAGTAGGGATTTCTAGAGATTTTAAAGCAGCTATAGTTTTGTTATGCATACTTCACGTATTACTTTCTTTTTCAGATGCCACTTCTGTTTAGTCTTTTGTGACTCCATGGCATAGATATTATTTCTGTGTAGCATCATATGCGACAAATAACCAGATTATTTTCAAAACTCGGCCACTGATAAAAGATATTTAAGTATGAGAAATGATGCATCTGAATCAGCACAAACTTTGTAGTCTATGTTACCAGATTATTTTTTTTAAATGGATCATTTAAATTACATGAACACAGCTCTAAAATGATAGCTACAAAGATGTGTAGAGGTTACTGGCTTTTGTTGTTCTTAGTCCTGAAGAATCATTATAAAGATGTGCCGTTTAATGAATTCACACAGGGTAAACAAAATACTCCCTAAACAGAGATTTCAAAGAATACTTGAAAACTGCTAGTGCTCCTGGTTCATTGTCCGTAGGTGTATTTTAGAAACCCAGCACAAAGTGCTTGCTGCCTAGTAGATACTGCTAGAGTTTGTTAAACTACATACGAGTATTGCTGTAGAGACACCAGGGTTTAATTCATCGTTGTCAGGTTCTTTTTGAGGTGGCTTTTTTTTTGTGTTTTTTTTTTTTTAATAAGGAGACCTTTGAATATGGTGTGGTCTAATTGTAAATCCAGGCTTCAATATGACCAAGTCACTTGAAAAATGAAACTATCAGGACTGTTGTACAGTTGCCCTTAGAAAACACTCATGTCATGTATGTGTGGTCAGTACATTAGTTGCAGGCTTTACTAAAAAGCAGTTGCTGAGAAGATACTCTTTGATTTCCGCAAGTGGAGGAACATAATATCTATAGACTGGATTTCCCTGGAATATCATACAGGATTTTAGGGTTTTTTTTACATTGCAGAGTTAAAGAAATTACAGAGTTTGGCTTTAAAGACTGCTAGATTTTTATTTTGTGGTTTTTAGCAATTAACTCGATGTTTAAATGAATACATGGGGAAGTAGTACTCGTAGGGATCTGAGAGAAGGAGATACATTTACTATCCTAAAATATGTTTAAATTATCCTATCAAAAAATGTGAGTTCCTTGGTGATAGTACTGATTCATCACAAAATTTAAAGGATTTTTAAGAAATTGTTACTAATGTTATTTCTTTCCAGACACACATTTCTACTGTCTGTGCACATCTTGATCTGTAACAACATGATCTATTTGAAACGAGTGGAGGGGGAGCTACGAGGTCCTGATTCTACAGTTTGTAAGAGATGCATCGCTCTAGCTCTGTGCAGTGCATCGCAGGAGTGAGGGGAGCGCTCTCCTCCCCGGCTGCTCCTGGGACCCTCACCACCCAGCCTCTCGTTATACCTCTGGTATAAACTGAGACTGCTCAGCAGAGCTTTTTTGGCTACTGTCTGTGACTAGAAAGGCTGACAGTAGCAAGGTACTTGTTAAGAAAACCTGTGCTGACACTTTACTGACAACGTGGAGTTGGTGCTAGCTAAGCAGGAGGGGATGAGTCAGTGGAGATTATTTACTGCTGAGTATGGGAAGGGTAATATTAAAGGAGTGAAGAGATGCGATACGTTTCTTGATCAGAATTTTGTCAAGGTTATAGCAACAAAAAATGCACATCACAGAATGGCAAACATTCGTAGAATGGAGAAAGGTCATTCAGGTTTAATGAACTGCGTAATACTGTTATAATTCTGTAGTATAATTCTGTAGAATTTGAGATATAATAGTTTATACTCTATTAAAGCTGTGTTATAATATTCAGTATATTTATTGTTGTTCTGTACTACTTTGCAAACTTACCTTAGCAACAATCGCAGCTGCCCAAAGACTGAAACAATGTCAGTTTTACTAATGCGCTTGTATTTTGACTTCCAGGTAAACAAAATGCTAGTTACTAGAAATTACATTTATCTGTATTTCCAATGCCTTCTGATGTTGCTTTTAAACCTATCTTTACAGAAGAGGTCCAAATTGCCATTCCAATAATGAAACCAACCTTAGATAAAGTCCAACTGGCTGGACAGGCCTTGCCTCCTGGATTTCCGGCGCCATTTCTTTTTGCTGATGGTCTGTCATCAGTAGAAACACTATTAACCAACATTCAGGTAAATTATTCTCTATAGGGCCAGGCTATGTCATGATAGATAACGTGTTTCTTTTTCAGTCTCTTTAAAATTTTCAGAAACTACATTGTATCTGCAATTCTAATTTCTTTTATTTAATGTAATGCTTAGGTTTCCACTGTCTGGCATTATCGATTGTGAAAGGGTCCCGTATGTTGTCTATTTGACTTAATAGTTGGCAATAATGGTCATATCAGAATTCACCAGTCTCATTATTCCTCTTCTGCTTCTCCCTTCAGTTGACCAAGGTCAGCAATGATACGGCACTCCGTTTGTAATAAACCGCATCCATAGGATGAATTAGCAAAAGCTATACTGAATGATTCCATGCCACCAGATTGCTCATATATGACATTTAGCTACTCCGGGTGCCCAGGTGCATTCCAGGTCTATAGGTTCCCGCTTTTAATTTTTCTGTTTTCCTGGAGGGTATAAAAGAAAGAAATGGATTAATTTTATCACTGCTGGAACAAAATGGTATTTTCAGATCTTACATTTGTATGTTTTAGGGCCTGCTGAAGGTGGCTGTGGACAATGCGAGAGTCCAGGAAAAGCAGATACAGCAGGAAAAGAAAGAGTTAAAGATGGAGCTTTGTAGAGAGAGAGAACTAAGAGAGAGCTTGGAAAGGCAACTCACAGCTGAGCTGCAAAGCAGAGGTGAGTGAATGAAAAATCAAGTTTAGATATCTATTAAATGTATAACCCTTTGGCATTTCCAGCTGGAGCTGTTGAGGACTTGGAGTTAACTGACATTCATACTTCAGTGTAATGCAGCAGTGGACTAGCACTGGTAATGAAAGATTTAAATTTAATAAAAACAGAATGAAGCACACTTTTCTGTAAGCAGAGAGAACAGTGACTGAAGGATTATTTCCTGGAGGGCAACTGGCCGCAGAGAGTTTTGGCAGGTTCTGTGGAGGAAAGCTGATTCAGTTTCATGGCTTTCACATGTATTATTACCCATCCGCCTGTGTATTCCCAGCCCGATTTCTTCATTTGACAGCTTTAATTTCTTTTGTTTTCTGCTATTATCCTTCAAGCATTGAGAATCAGTCTTACTGTGAGAGAGATAATATGTCTGTAATTTGGGTATTTAGGTGATTTTTTTTCATTACCTTAGTACTTATCTAGCCCACAGTTCTGTAGTTCAGGAGCTACTCACCCAGTTTTTCTTGTCGATAACTTCAGTGCCACAAAATAGATGGAACTATGAGAAACTGTCCACCTAAGTGCAAGATTTGAAGCAAATAACCCTAGATATTTTTTTTTTTCTGTCAGTAGAGTGCGATACAATAGCACTCCCCATATGGGGCCTTCTAAGACAAAACCATGACTGTTTAGAAGCTTTTGATAGTAACAGGCAATTAAATTGGTAAATCTGAATTTTTCGCTGTGATATTGCAAAGAAGGCAATGTTCTTTTTAAAATTCAAATCTGCATCTGAAGGAGAGGAATAGTACTTTATGTGCCAAAAGCTACATCTAGATTACATCCATGAAATCAGGAAGATAAAACTAGATAAGACCGAAAATGTAGGTGCCAAGGACTATCTTCCTGTGCGTTTTGAATTGAAATTAGGTGTGTAGAACAGAGCTGTCTGCAGCACCGAGTCTCAGTAAGAGGCAACAAAGAAGGGCGCTTCTAAGGCAAGTTGTGAAGGGTCAATAAATACTGTGGAAGGTGTTAAATTGCAGGGGGTGTTCAGAAATGTTGCATCACCCCAGCCTACGTGTGGATGAGACTGCTGTATTTCTATAAAATAAAACCTGTCTCCCTGCAGGCAGACAGCACACTATGCACCTCCTGAGTTACATTTAAGTCAACAAAAACCTTAAGCCATGCGTAGACTTTGCTGGCTTATGGCTCAAAAGAGAATTTCACCAATAATCAATATCCTCAGAATTGTTTGTCTTTTAGGTCATTGCCACATGCACATCTTTATTATTATAAAAAGTCGGAGGTAGGCTTTTTCACATGGGTTGCTCAATTTTCCAGTGTTCTACAGATCACATTTTGACATTCATAATTCACTAAGTCTCTCAGAGATTTCCCATGTAATAGTATCCTTTTGGTTTTTTTCCCCTGCCTGGAGCATTCACAAATCCAGAACGATCTGTAAAAGTCAGTAAGAACTGAGATGAACAAGTGGTCACAAAAAGTTATGTAAATACTGTGGATTTTCCCAAAATTTTTCCAGATATTTTAGTAAATTTTCTAACACTATTTTGTCACTTGAAATTCACAGGCATCTTAATATACAGGAGATTCAAATAAATGAGACTGCAAAATAGTGCTTGCATAAATTCAACTTTCATTTTAACAATACTTGTGAGCAATATTTGCCAGAATGTATGCACTAGCAAACTTGACTCTAAACAGATGGTAATTTTAAAAGGGCATTTATGTTCAAGCTCAAATTCTTTTTAGTCTGTTAGTTTTACCTGCCTTTTGTAGTGCCATCACTTCTCCGTTTGTTTGATTCCATAATGAATCCACGGCATTAAGTACTGCTCTGTGGAATTTAACTGTACACGTGAACTGAAGCAGCACAACACAAGAGCATTCTTCAATCCTCTGCACAAGCTGCGATGGGTTGTAGAAATGTAGCGCTTCCCTGTGAGCTGGGCTGGGCTGTGGAAGTGGTCTTTGACCCCTTCCAGAGCATGCTTAAAGTCTTCTCCTGCTGGTTCTGAGAAAGTACGTGGGCATCAGCCTCAGCTCCAACTAATCTTCCTCATGCCAATGAGACATGCCAGCTGATGGCAGATTTCCTGGAACAAGAGCTGTGCCCAGGAGGAGCGTATTTTCTGGCTGCAGGATACACTCAGCAGAAGCGTGGTGATGGGCCTGCAGATATCCTAGCAAGCAGTTTAAACCAGGGAGGGGAAGTGCAGGTCATGCAAAGAAGAGACACAAGAGAGTGTTCTTGCAGTACTGGTGAAAAAAAAAGTTTAAGAGCCCATTAAAGGTAGCTTAATAAGGATAATAAGGACAGTCTGTTAGCCGGCAGGAGCACAGGAAGGGTTGTTGTTGGCAGAGGTGGATATTTTAGATGTAGTTCTGGCCCATGTAATGGTAACCTGGGGCTGGTGAAAAATAAGGTTAAATATGAGATTAAGATTCAGGATTTGAAAAAGAAAAGGCTTTTAAAAAGGTGCATTTTATTGGTTGAATTTATATAGGTGAGGGAATACAATCATAGCAATGTCAGCAGTTTTCAGTGAAGATATTGATCATCTGGCTACAATTAATACTATACAATTCTCTAGTTATAGTTTTAACTTTATTTATAGTTGGGTTTAAGACAGAGTAGTCAGAAATACTTTGTTTTCTGCCAAATCTAACGTGCCTGTACCAATGGCCTGTGGATGATCTTTGTCAAGGCACTGTTTCTGCTTTCTGTCTTTAAAAGAGATGAAATGCTGTAAAGTGCATTGAGATCTAATGCAGAGCTGTACAGGAGCACTGTATTATTGCATTGTTACCTATATTAAACAGCCAGCTACTGTACAGCGTTTTACAGAGTGCTTCAGTTTGTAGGAGAAATTGCTAATGAAGAGAATATACTTGATTCGCTTCGGGGTGTTATAAGCTTTTTTTCAACCTGCTTTCTATGTGGGAAGTTTCCTTTTAATTTCTCTCTGACGTTCTCAGCATACACCCAATGCGTTTTTGTTTCACTGCTTTCTTTGGCTTTACCTCTTCTTTTCTCCCACTAGTGATGAAGTGCTAAAGTACTTATGTTACTCAGTATATACCCCTTCTCTACACATTTGATCTTTCATCTGAGTATGTACTCACTCAACCCATCTTCTCAATAGCCTTACACCTGGCTTCTGTCTTGAGCAGTGGTTCTTGTTATGTCAGTTATTCTGCTTCAAAATTAACCCAGCTGCTGCTCCATTTTTACCAAAAAAATGACCACCTAATTCCATGGGGTTTCACTCTGTACACCACTGGTGCTGGCATTTCAGATTCTCCAACACTGCACACAGGTAGTTCACCTGGATAAATAAATTTAATTTCCTTTTAATGTTAATAGCCATAACTAAACCAAATCTCTGACACATTCAGAAGACTTATTCCATCCATGAGGAGTGGTCAGGGAGAGACATAACCAGTGTGTTTGGATTATCCTTCTGGATAAAACTACTGGCAGAGCAGGGTGCAATACAGTTCTCAGCATTAAGGGAAAATATTAGAATGAAGGGTGGGAGATGGATTTAATTTTGAGGATATACATTGCTGCTGTTGCTAGAAATCGGTTTAAGCCAATGGTCTGGTCAACCAAACTGCAGAACTGTAGCTGGAATTTAGTCCAGGCTGGTGAAGTCTTTGTAACATGAACCACAGGGCTGGTGCTGAGACTCTTTAGGTTCTGGTCAGGACACTTAAATCCATGGGGCAGTTCCAGATCTTTAAGAAGATCTAAAGCCCTTTCACACTGTTCATTGTTTTCACTACAGGATATGGCTTGGGGTGGGTGGGTTTATTTTTGTTTTTTCTATCAGTTTCATGCCAGATTTCTGTTTTTTTCTTGAGCTGGAACTGGGCCCTTGAACACTGAACATAAACTCATTTACTGTCACCATTATATATTAGTTGTGCTTTAACAGCCGTTCTTAAAATATATTTACATTTCAGCAACAATTCAGAAACGCTTGAAGAAAGAAAAAAAGGCAAAGAGAAAATTGCAGGAAGCTTTGGAATTTGAATCGAAGAGAAGAGAACAAGTGGAACAGGCGCTTAAACAGGCCACATCAGGTGACGGTCTCAGGATGTTAAATGGTAATGTCTTAGTTGGCCTTTCACAGTTAGCTTCAAATGATGTTTAATTAAGTGACAAAAAGTAAGATGATACACAAAGCAAATTTCAGAATGAAGAACCACAATCCTTTCCTGAAATAATTAAAAATCTATTTCAGGCCATGTGCTCTGGGTCATGAATTAAAAAAATAAATGTCTGCAACTAGAGAAACAGACAGAGCAGTTTACACAGACATGACAAGAAATGCTGAATATATTACCAGCAAAATCTGTTACGGTGCCAGCTAAGACAATGTGAAATTTGGTTCCTATAAGGTTCTCTGAACTCTTCTCTCCCAGCAGATTCATTTTTAGAACTGCTGAGCTTCATTTTAAAAGCTGTTTGGCTAAAGTGTGCTCAGCCTCAGGATCCATTAAGTGTGTTAAATATGTATCAGCTTTCAGAGCAGACTAGGTTTTGAATACTTCCCAAATATTCTTGTGAAACAAAAGCAAATCAGTTTAATCTCCTAAACAGGGTGATTATGTTTTGGGTAGTGGGAGGCTTTGCCTCTCCTGCTTAAGATGGTTCTGGCCAAAGCTTAGAGCTTCAGTTTGAATCTTTAAGACTGCACCTTGTTGAGTTTTAATTAATTTTTAGGTTCCATAGCTAAGGTTTAGTCTGTGCATCCCTACCCCAAAGTCTCTGCAGAGGCTCGTGAATCAGAGTTATATTCCATCTCTGCTGCATTTGTATGTACCATGACTTTGTGCTGCCTGCTTTGGGCACGGCTAGCAACCGAGCCGTCATAGCATAAGGAGCCTGCAAAAACTGCCTGAACTGCTGAGTAAAAATAATGAGTTTAGCTTGTCTTGAGTTCTCAGTTGTGAGGCCTACCCACACTTTTTTAAAGTTAGAGCAAGCCTTGTGTGCGTGAACTGCCATCGCAACACTCTGCAGTGGACTGCGAGTTGTGATTTATCTAGAGCACCTAAGAGATATAAACTCTTTAAGTACGAGAGCAACATCTTTCAGAGGCATTCTCATCTGCTGGGTTTTTATAGTCCAGCATATCACTGTAACCAGGAACTGGCTGGCTTTTCTGATGTACTGACAGCAAATAGTGGTGATTCAGGCATGGATATACAGCTGGCAGTTGCACCGTGATAAGGGACAATGACCTAAGAGAGGGCGGGTGGACAGAGCCAGCAAAATCCTCTTCACCACCTCCCCTGGGTCAGAAAAGCACCCAGGCTGGATCCCAGAGATACAGCCAGCACCTTGAGATGAATGTCAGAAAAACCCTAAATTCCTGATATTCTGTAAGGTCATTCACCCAGATTTTGCCATTGCTGGTAAGCACCTGCCACTCGCATGGCAGTTAGGAGTGCTCAGCAGTTCTGGAAGCCACAAATTAAAGGGTACCAACATGCCAGCAATGTGATTAACAGATCTTTACATCTGCTACTGTGGGCCTGGCTGCTAACGTTTTGATTTGCAGGCACACTCAGGTAGTCATATATATGTTAGTGCCTGCAAGAAGCTGATATTTACATGCTAATCTGATTGCACATGCAAATCAGGTAGCTCATTAGCATCTTAATCCACAATTTAATTGCAGGTACAATTTTATGACAACAAAATGTGAAGGGCTATTTTGAGTATTTTTAATTTAACTCCGACGGTCTGTCTCATTTAACAGATGCTGTTATTAGTTAGCGATGACTTTGTCATTTTACACATATATACGACATGGACTCTGAAAGGTTTGCAAAGAAAGAGCCTTTTTAGATTGATAGATCAGTGCCCTGAACTTTCCTCCAAAACAGGAATCTGAATAAGGGAAACCCAAGGTAACAGCAGTCACTCATAATTTTATAAGAAACAATTGTATACATGAAAATACTTTTTATTTGATGGTATAGATTTATAGGGCTATATAAGCATACATCACATATATTTCATTTAAACATATATTGCTAAGATATAACTCATACTATCCTTCTGTGTATGGACTGCACTTCAGTGGGTTGCCCTACTTTGACAGAGTTCAGTTAGGCTGCAGGGTGACCGTGAAACGGCATCTTTGGAAGAGATGCTGATGCTCGACCAAAGGGACCTGAGAAAGCAACAGCACAGCTCTTCTCTACTTCAGAAAGTCCAGAACAGGCTTCTAGACAGAAAAACTTCAGAACTGTACCCACAGCTCCCTTTCAGGTGTGGGCTTTTTTTCCTCGCTATAATTTCTGAGTGCTGTTTTACAAGGGAAGCAGATGTTTCTCCAGGATTTGAGGTGCCATGGATTCAAATCACATACCCTTCATGCTAATCCTTGTTGGCACAAGGTGGATAATGGCATCTGTTATCATAACACCCTGGGGTGTTGGAGGCCCCGCCCCCACCCCAAAGGACTGTGCATACAGAGGTATTATCAATAGGAAATTAAATAGGTCAAAAGTGCGTATCGTTATGAGACTCTCAACTTGGAAAAAAGACTACAATCCATTTTGGAAAGCTTTTCTCAGAGATCTGGAAATGTTTCACATAATATCACATATGTAATTTTGTTTTGGCTGATAATGCATGCTTACAACATCTTGAGCGGAGTCTTTAAAGTGCAATTTGCACAGTTCTTATCTGTAACGTGCACTCATACAAACTGATAGGCACGCGCACGCAGACACATTGACTGGCATTGGCTAAATTCTTTAATTCTGTACTTCGCAGGTGCAGGGCTAGGAGAGTCACTGTAGCTTAATATTACCACAGTTCCATTTCGACTTTTATTTTTCATGTGTCAGATGTCCTCATTCTCCAAGAGAATTTTACAGACATATTAATATAATGTGTTAGTTATTATCCGGTCATCAGACAAATGTGAAGCACATTAAAAATAATTCACTGTGAGACCAGTATGCACGTTTTGTAAACTATTTACTACTGAAAATTCTATGAAGACCAAATGTTTTATGCAAGACCGTGTAATGTGGAGATCACCCTAGTTTGCTATAAATATTTTTCTAAAGATGCATGAGAGAAGGGCAAAGGGGAATACATTAATCTTCAGTGTCATGTCTTTCAGATGCTGGAATCCCAGATATGGAAATAGAACACAACGGAACCCAACATGACAGTGCAGCAATGCAAGGTGCAGTATGTACCACATCCCATCACGTACATGTTTATCATCAGCTGTATTAAAAATGAAATAAAATGTAGAATAGTTTTCATGCTTTAAAATAAACATAAATCACAACTTTGGTTTCCTGTTCAATACAGAAAACCTTTGAAAGATCAGTATTTACAAGACCAGAAATTAAATTTGTTTTAACAGAGGTGTGGGAAACTCATATTTAGCTATCATGCACTTAGTTCAAAAGTGATTTTACATATGATTCATCTTTTTAAAATATTTTACCACTGATCCTTACCTGCCTGTGAAGATCATAGGTGTTTTCAAAAAAATACATAAACCGTAGGTGGAAAAGGAAAGTCATGGTCACATTATGAGCAGTTACATAGTGCTCCATTTTCCTCATTGTTCAGTGACTGCAAATAGAGAACATCCATGTCTTGCCCGAGTGCTTCCCAAAGAATAATAACTGCATTCTAGCTACAGGCCTGTGAGGTAAGGGCGTTGTGTAATCGCTGGTTAGTGAAGCTGAGATACAGAGATCTCAAGGGTTATTTCCATTACCACTGGAACCCTGTTTGAGACACGCAGAAGATCCATAGTCACACGTGATAAAATTTGGTCTGAGCAATTTGCTCTGTCTTTGGAGAGAGTTCGGCTTGGTGGTGTTGGTTTTCTATTAAACCTGCCTCTTTCTCCCTTCCGCCTGCGCCCTGTTCATTACACACCACTCGGTTCTGTGCCTGCTACTGTAGCAGCCTGGAGACAGCTGCCTGTTTCAATGTAACTGCTGCTTCTTAGAGCACTTCCACCCTTTCTACCGAATCGTGTAATGGTAATGTGCAAAAAATAATCTGTGTTGACGTAACTAAAAACAGTCCCCTTCTGTGTAGACAGAAGAAGGGCTGCAGTACAGTTATAGATACAAACATAATTTCTAGCATTTCTCAACTGTTAAAAGCTTGACTTTGCATACCTCTGGTATGCATCTGTCGTCCATCTGTCATCTATACAGGAAAGCTTTCAAATATTTTTACTGCTGTCTCTTTGTGATTTTAGGTTCATATGCTATGTGTTACGAAGGAGAATCACAGCTTTATTGTAATGCATATATATACATATAACATACGTGTGTATATATACGTACACATACGATTAGAGTTGTGCTCTAAATACCGCGTTTGGAAGATCATTACTGCCAGAAATAATCAAACTATTGAATAATCACTGGGGACACTTGTATTTAAATTTGACAAGCAAAATATTCCTAATGTTTCTGATCTATTTATGATACCTGCTGAGATGAGTGCTCAGTGCTCTTCCAAGAAGATTCTGAAAGTCAAAGGTGCATCTGGACAGAATCTAGTGAAAAATTGAAGTTAATTTCAATTTTCAATTAATGAAAAAAAGTTGCATTTGGCTCGAATGTGTCTTCCCATCAAACATGGTTATAAATAACTGGGGAAAGTGATGCATAGCTGCTTGCAGTGACCGTTTACCCACTAGAAGGAATTAAGAGAGCTTTCTTACACTTCCTGCAGTCTATTGGTATACAAGAAAAACTCGTGATTTTATGATTTTTATTTTAGGTTTGTTTTCAGTCTGAACCCAACTACATTGTTCTTTAGTTTTATCAGGCTTTGGATCATGGAGTTGTTGATCAGGTTAGAAGCCTGAACAAAGGGAGAGCTGGATATCCACTATGTTTAATACCTCTGAGCTTGGTACCCCTCTGTGAAAGCAGAACACACTTGTGCAGTAGATGTAAACCTGTCCTGTACTCCTCAATGGCAAAGCCTCTCTTGTCTTCACTGCAGTAATGAATGACAGCGTACGCTGACGTCTGGGACAGTTTTGGTGTGGTAGTCATGTTCATATGTAAACATGTGGTGAGTTGAGCCTGGTTTTCACTGAGCACTCTCAGCTGATAAAAAGGTTTCTGAAGAGCTCTCTGTAGAGCTTGTTTAGATTTCAAAGTGTTTCTGTCCTGTAGCACCATCTCTTTCATTTTTATTTATGCTGATGCTGTAATATCTTTTTATTCTCTCTTGCTTTGATTACAATATTTGTACTTGACAGCTACTATTGCGCTGCTGTCTTTAACAATTAGCACACACTCCCTTATTGCACCCTTCATTTGCTGCCTTTGGTTTTTGGCCCTGGAAGGAGGAAGGGTCAGAACATGTTCCCAATACAAAGCTGTTTCCAAGCTTCCAAAACCTTCCAAGCTTCTCTGTTGCACAGAAGAAAGCTTTAGCATCAATGCAGACCTTTCGTTTTCAGTTGTCAATAGCTCTGCTGGACAGAAATCTATCATTTGTACAATGCCTTTCCTTTGAAATTCGATCAGTTTCACTGCCAGTGTCTCCTTAAGATGGTTTAAAGGAAAATTACCAAAATACTGCACAGCCACCTTTCACAGTGATTAAGTCGTATCATATTTTATACTCATTTCTTAAAGTGATTTTATTAACACAAGCTGTTCATATACTGGGATTCTGATCTGCATTATAAATCTTTTCCATTTAGTTGACTCATTTCTCTATGCTCTGTATATTAATTGAACGGAAATTTTGTGCAGGCGAGACTTAAAACTTTTTTGAACTTCACAGTCTTAATACCTCCATCCTCTGTATGTATTCATCTTCTCATCCAGTATAGCTTGATCTGAGAGAAGCTTTTTAGCTGACAGAATAGAAAAGTAATAGTTGCTGCAGTCGTGAAGCCCCCTGCATAGTTGAGTGGTGCAGGAGAGGGTGATGCATTCACACAGATACCCTTCTGGTCTTGCTCCCATAACTCACTTGTGGGCCAGCAAGATAGTGCATCAACCATTTTATCAACCAATCTCCGTTTCACATAAAATAAACATACTGGGTGTCATTAAGTGCACCTTCAGATCAATGATTTTTGCAAATGACATTCAAGTACCATTCGAGTAGTGCATTTTTGCTGATAAAAGCAAATTAAATTAGCACAACTACAAGTGTGCTGATAAAAACTAAAACCGAACAGCAGCACCATTAGCTAACAAAGTAATATTTTCTCTTTACTGCTTTCTGCCATTTAGTTATTATCCTATTGGAAATCTAATTATAATCCTTTTACTCCCTAGTCAAACTTCACAGTTTTTGCAAGCTTAGCACTGACAAGTGATTTCATTACATTTGATTGCCCGCGCCCAGATTGACTTAACTTCACTCCGAGACCTAAAAGCCCTCTCAGTTTCTCAGATTCCCTGTTTGCACATTACAGCAACAGCTCCTTTAATTAATTAGCATGAACAGCAGTAACATGAACTGCTGAACAGAAAATAACATCATTTTATGATCGCAGGGAGACTTCTCCTTTTGCATGTTTATACCTTAGTTAACTTTTGTATTACTATATTTCATTGTTAGGGGATATTGGAACAATCAGCAAAGCAATGTTATCTTAAAATTTTAAAAAATAGAGGTTACCATAATACTTGTTGATAACAATTTACAAAAAATAAAAGACTCTAAATTTCAAGAAGGAGGCAGCAGCAAGGCCGGCAGAGT
Organism: Falco naumanni; assembly: GCF_017639655.2. Taxonomy (NCBI): domain Eukaryota; kingdom Metazoa; phylum Chordata; class Aves; order Falconiformes; family Falconidae; genus Falco; species Falco naumanni. The sequence continues at coordinate 20,435,101 of NC_054067.1, read as the reverse complement.
TTCCTGAGGTAAAAGTGCAGTTGGAAGGAAATGTGGTTCACGGGGCCTGCAACAGGAGCGGGACCCAGGGTGGCTGCTGCTGCCGTTTGTGAAACAACCTGGCAGAGATTTAGCACAAAACTCTCAGTAACTCTGAATAAGTTTTATCTGTTTGCCTAAGATGAAGGACTGTTGAAGTTTGGAAGACGTTTTGGGTTTTGTTATTTTGAGAACTGGGCTATTTTTTCACTATTCTGATCTAACCAGTCAGTTTTCAAACCCAGCCTATGGTCAAAAAGGCACGAGAGGGACAGGAGAGAGAGAGGTGGTGGTTTTTAGAAGTTTAGCAACTTTGTTAGTGTATCAAATTATACCTCCAGATGCCTCAGTCCACTGAAACCAGGCAGGCTATGGAATTTCAGAGTACTCTACAATTGTGAGAGACAAATTCAGCATCTTGGAAATGCAGTGCTATTGTGTTGGTCTTGCTTTTACTGGAGAAAAAAAATAATTATGTAGGACTGGATCCCTGTGGTAAGAAACTCTTGAGACTGAGCTAAAGAGAGGCCTGGTGTTTCCCTTTGAGCAAGTTCTTTGCAGTCTTCTTCATTTGAGTCTCTGTCCCTAGTGCCTGCCCTGCTCTGGGTGTTCTGAATTATTAAAACTCTACTAGTTATCTTGTTGTGTGCAATATTGAAATGTTTCTAGAAAAACTCGTGTGAAGTTTGTGTACAATGACCAGACTGTCATATCCATGTGCACCCTGGCCATGCGCTGCTGGAAGCTGCTCGCGGAGTCACAGGGTGGTGGGGGCTGGACGGAGCCCACCGAGCCCAGCCCGCGGCTGCCCCCCGCCCTCCCCCAGCATGGCCGCACAGCACGGCCACCGGGCGGGTGGGGACGGCCCCAGCGGAGGAGAACAAAGCTCCTCCTCGTGTCCAGAAGGAACTTCCCGTGTGGCAGTTTGTGCCCGGTGCCCCTCGTCCTGTCGCTGGGCACCACTGACAGGAGCCTGGCCCCGTCCCCCTGGCACCCGCCCTGAAGGCCCCCGGTACCTGTTGGTCAGACCCCCCTCAGCCGCCTCCTCTCCCGGCTGGACAGGCCCAGCTCTCCCAGCCCTCCCTCACCGGGGGGATGCTCCAGCCCCTCATCATCTTCACAGCCCTGCGCTGGCCCCTCCCAGCAGCTCCCTGGCTCTCCTCAACTGGGGAGCCCAGCGCTGGGCCCAGCACCCCAGATGTGCCTCACCAGGGCAGAGCAGAGGGCAGGATCCCCTCCCCCTCCCTCGACCCGCTGGCCACGCTCCTCCCGATGCACCCAGGGTCCCACTGGCCCCTTGGCCGCCTGGTCACGCTGCCGGCCCATGGGCAACTTGCTGCCCACCAGAGCTCCCAGGCCCCTCTCCGCAGAGCTGCCCCCAGCAGGGCAGCCACAGCCCATACTGGTGCGTGGGGCTGCCCATCCCCCACCCCCCAGGGGCAGGACCCTACACTCACCTTTGTGGAACTTCATGAGGTTCCTCTGCCCAACCCTGCAGCCTGCCCAGGTCTCGCTGAATGGCATTAGCTGCTGACCCGGGGAAGGGCCCTCTTCAGTCACTAGCCAGGAGGCTGCTGTGCTGGCTGACTGCATGGCTCACCTGCTGGCCATGCAGATCCAGGGCTTTTAAACTAACGGGATCCCTGGTCTTGGTGTTTTTTCTACTTTTGGTACGCTGTTCTCCTGGCTCACTCACCCTGTGAGCACATACACATGGGAGGGAGGAAGCTCAGATGTTGTGATTTACTGGAAACAAAAGGTGGGTAAAGGTTTCACCAGGGGGCTGTTGGGTGTGAAGGTCCTTTCTATTCTTAACAAAGGGCTAAAACATTTATTCAATAATTCAGTGTCAGTAGGCTGGAATATTTCCTAAGCAGGAACCACTACGTTATCTCCCTGTCTGCTCAAACTGACAATAGCAATCCAGCATCTGCATAGTTTGTATTCAGTGAACATATTCTTGTCCTTGGCTATTGTTACTTATTAGAAATCCTATTTTCTGTACAAGTTCGCAGATCTATTAGCACAGATGTGGAAATATTTGACAGAGTCAACTCAGTAGTCCTAATCACAAAATAAATGGGGAAGAGACCCCAGAGGCACCTCGGCGAGTGTGCAGCATGGAAGGGTCTGGCCCAGAGACCGGGGAGGGGGGGGGGGCTGCCCCCCCGCAAGGGAATCCTGGTCAGCTCAGCCACCATCAGACATAGGAGGCTGCATCTCTGCCAGGGTAGAAAAGAGGCAATATGAAAGAGTGAGAGATTAAAAGCAAGCAAACCAAACCTGGTTCCTACTGCTGCTCTCAGAAGCAGCGTGCACAGTTCACATTCTGCCCTGCGTGCAGAGGAAAGCGTGCCCTGCTCACAGTGTGCTAGTGGTTTGGTTTCATGGCTCTGTTTGGAAAATACAGAGAAACGGAAGGGAAAAGTTTTACTGGACAGCTAATAAACAGGAAAAGCAATCAGTTTCACTGACTGTTGTCATCTGGCTGAGCAACTGGCCCAAACCCCAAGAACTTGCTGCAAGCCAGGTCCAGGTTTCCCGTGGTAGCAAAGGGCTCCTTTCCCGTGGTTTTCATGATTGCTGTGGTCCTTCCCCCTGGCAGGGTCGGTGTGCAGGCTCCTTCCAGACCAACTCCTGTTTGCTGCGAGGTTTAGGGAAAGAGAGGGGTTTTGAGGGCTGCCATTCACAGCAGAAACCAACTGCTCTCTGATTTGTCTTTTTATTTCTGCAAAATAAGAGAGTAATTCAAACTAATTAGCCCCAGCTTTGTAAGTCAGATTTATTGTTATGGCGTTGCATTTTCCATGTGTCACAGCATCCAAAGCTCACCCTGGCTCCGATCTAACTGAAGTGCCGACTCTGTTTACATAGCCTAGGAGGAGTGGAGAGATCAGCTTCTGTCCAGATACTTGCAATATCGTGTAAGACTGATTCAACCCTTCGAGCTGTGCAGAGCCCCTGAGAGCATGCAGCCTGGCACGTGGCTGCCCTCATCCCTCCTGCTGCTCTCCTGTCCGCAGAAACAGCCACATCTCAGCTCTGCCTAACCTTTATTTTAGCAGCTCTCCCAGCTCCTCCTTCATCTAAATTGGCAAAGGGGGATTGTCAGTTTATTTCATCTCTGCCGCTGGTATTCTCTGCAACATGTAGTGCTGGGGTTTATTTTTTAAATTGCCTGAATAATTTACTGTTACTGATACAAGTTTATCCTTGTTCTCTCATTATGTAGCAGATCCCAAATTTCCTTTCTCCAATGACTTTCTCCTCCAGTTTGGTGTGCTGAGGTTACCTGAACAATGCTGGGCTGTAGTGGTGGGGGTTCATCGCCGCTGGCCCCCTGCAGTGCCTTGCTCCCCGTCCTGGGCTGGGCTTGTGCACCAGCCTTACTGGGCAGCATGCGTTTATGCAAGTCGTGAGGGTCCACGTGGAAATTTTGTTTTAAAGTAGTTTGATGGAAATACAGCTGAATTACTGACTAGAAACGAATGTATTACAAAGCAAGCCGCACAAGGATTCAGAAACTGCAGAGATGCTGAATAGGCTGGGAGTGGGGGGAAGTGAATAAATATGCAGATAGTAATTATTGCTTTTGGATTTGTGCTTTATACACACATTAGAACCTTGAAAGAAAAAGACAAACGATGATATTGTTGCTAAAAGAGAGTGCAAGAGATGAATGTACACCCTGGACTAACAACTCAGGGAAGACAACACCATCCTGAGGGAAAATTACAATTATTAACATACGCTCTGGCTTCCTGAGAAATTGAGAGATCTCTGCTTGTCTTATACATTGTGAAGGGGAAAAAAAATCCTTTCTAAATGTCTTGCTTATTAAGCCAGTCATGCATTTCACTGTAGGTTGTAAAGCAGTATAACATGCACAGGGGGCTCATAAGCATATTTTAGTGTTAGGGAATATCATTTATACAGTTTTTATATTGTCAATATTACCCCTAGAGAATGAGATTAGGCTTTAAAGTACTGTAAATCTACGCTTTTGCTCACCTTTGTATAATTTCATTTTTTAATAGAATGAAGCCCACATAAATGAATATTTGATTAAGGGATAAACCTAATAAAAGAATACATTTATTGCACACAGATTTATTCAAATCTTTGCTATATAATACAGTAAAATGCTATAAAATGGTATGTAGCTTGCAGTCAGCTACACTGAGGAGATTGTGAATATGCTTCAAAAAAAGATGAATTTGACAACATTGCATTGCCTTTTGTTTACAAGTGGTAGCACAGATGCTCCTAACACGTTAATTCCTCATAGGTGGTAGCTGTATGACATTGTTAATGTCATGGAGTTAAGTTTGTTGCACAGCAACAAAAAAGTATTTTGATTTCTGGAGAATAATTGAGAGCTTTATAAAAAAGGAAGTATTTAACTATGCACTTTCTGTTTACTGATCAATAATATCTCCTGGGTAGCTGCACCGTGCTTGAGCTTTGGCATTTACTTTCTCTCTTACAGGTGTTCCCGATACCTCCATTGAACTTCCCTTGAGAAATACAGGGAATAGGAAGGAAAAATTGAAACCTGTTCCGAAGTTTAAGTAGTCAGTCACTCCATCAGCCCGCAGTACCCTCAATGACACCTCTTCCCTTATTTTGAAAAATAAGTTTTGAAATGCAATAAAAATATGAAGAATTTGAAGAAAAAAAAAAAAAGTGTTACTGATCTGTACTGATCCCATTTTTGATAAATAACTCTTCCCTTGAATGCACGTCTCCGGATTCCTCCCCTTCTCTTTGCAGACAGTCCGTGTCACCAAACGCAGCACCATACGTGTGCACCTACGTGCTTTATATCTTACTTTACAAGCATCAAACGTATCAGAAGATGCAGCTGATGCCCAGTGGCTATGTAAATAGCGAGTAACTTACCCAATTTCTGCTGACTTGCTTAGTATTGCACGGACTAATTCAGCGAGGACCACCTGGACGGCCCGGGCTGTGTAGTTGGTTAGGCCAGGAGATGCCGCGGTGGGTCGGGCTGCGGGGCCCGGGCCCCCACGGAGGGTCGGCGTGCGGGCGTGGGGTGCCGGGCAGGCAGGGCTTGGGCTGCTCCTGTGCAGGAGGCAGAGCTGGTGCGTTGCCGGCTGGCGAGAACGCGCTGTGGCAGGATTCGGCCGTTTGGGCTGGCAGTGGAGGCTGTGCATGTTCGAAGGTGGTCGTGCCAACCTGCGAGGCTGTCAGTGGCGCCCTTAGAAGGACAGCTTTCGTGTAAGCTGGATCGCGTGCAGCCTGCCGTGGGAAGGAGTCATGTGCAACTTCCTAATAATCGGGAGAAAAGGGAAAAGTACCCGACAAACAAACCCCACAGTGTTCAGTATTTGCATTTCTGCTTACCTCCTCCCCGGGCTTTATTATTTGCCCCACTAAATTTAAGACAATTTTAATCAGCCAAAGGGCTGAAACTAATTTAGCCACTTCTTTGGAGGTTCCCATGCTCCCAAGCGTTCCTCCAGAGTTGTTATGTCCCTGGCTCTTCCGATCTGTATTCTTGTTTACATCCAAAATACATATTAAATCATCTCTGTTTGGAGAGTCTGAGCCTCCTTAAAACCATGAAACATTCAATTACTAATTAGCTGTTTCCTGTTCCTAATGAAGTGAACATGTCGGATTTGGATTAAAATTCAGCTACTGCTCTCCTCTGTTTATGGTTCCAGATGTTTTTGTTTTATCTAGGAGGTTACTTTGACAGCTACTGCTAAATGATAAATCACTCATATTATAGCTGAAATGCATTTTGAAATTGAAATGTGGCAAACTTTGAGATTGCTCCAAGGATTAGTGTCAGTTAGCAGGTCAATACTTGTTCTTCCCTTATGAGTGTTCAGTATTGGCATATGTAAAACAGTAATGGGATAGATGTCAACATTATACAAAATGCTTCTCAATATTATGATTTTGCTATCATCTTCAAGATCAGTACTTGCGGGTTTTGCTGGGTGGATTCATGATTCATTGTATAATGAACAAGAATATGGATTCTTGTTAGCTTTAGTTTCCGTGGGCATTTTAATATTTATTTTTCTCTGGGCTTCAAGTTGCTTAATGTGAAAAATCACAGTTGATAGGTACTATAACTAGGAATATTGTTATGAAGGAAATAAGTGGCTTTCTGCTTGTTTCCCTAAATAAAGAAAAATAATTTGAAAAGAAATGTGGCAGTTTCTGAATGAAAGAACAGTTTTCCAAGAACAGATATTGATTTATTCTATTACATTTTATAATGCAATGCAATTTTGTTTTAACACACTGTTCCCTAGAAGGTTTTTGTGCATGTAATGATGTTACGTTGTAAAGCTGATGCCGTGTTATTTGGTCTGTCTTACGGAGGCAAGCAGTGCAACACAGGCTGCCTTCTGAAAAACAAGACGGAAAATGAGTGCTCAATTAAAAAGCAAATGCCATAAAGGCAGAACATCCGAATCAAAGTATTTATAGCCTGTACTTGGCAGATGCTGGCTGGCAAGTGCCAGCACAAACGGGGCTGGTGTGGTTTTAGTCCCACTGGGCGCGCACACCTGCACCCTGGGCTAGGAGGTGCTCAGTGCGCCGGGAGCGGGTCACTGCGCTGCGGCACAGGCACCTCGGGGGCTCCACGGGGCGCTGGCAGCTGGTGCCCCTTCCTCCTGGGTAAAACGTGCTCACCTGACGGATGGCTAGGTTGTGTCACGTACAGATCCCATAATTTGTCTTGAGGGAAAAAAAAAAAAAAGTCCACTAACAAATAGGGAAACCCACCTAAGTTTCAGTTAACTATAATATGTGTAATTGACCTCTTTTTTCTTCTTTTTTTTCCCCCTCCCCCTCCAGAAAACAGAACATACATCAAACCTACTATTATGTACTGAAGGAAACACCTATTGTTGAAAAATGTGTAATGACCACTATTTGAAGACTATATAGTTCATGAAAAACGTCCCTTCCAACCTTTGATGCCTTCAGTACTGTGTGAAGAACAGGATTTGTAGCATGAAACTTGAAGGACAATTTCAAGCAATTTACTGTTGCTGCATCGAAAACTGCCGTATTAAGAAATATTGAGACTTTTTACAAGCTTACCATACCAAACCAAGCCTGCTGCAACAGATCATTTTTAGGTCCCCGGAGATAGAAAGGAGTTTTAGTATTTTTAAGCACATACAGGAATTATTCCCCCTTCCCCCCAAAAAAAGAACTTTTTTTTTTTTTTTTTTTTCTAAGGAGGTAGCTATTACTGTATAGCAATGGCACAATGATTTTAAGCCACAAAGGTCCTCACTGGCTGTACATCAAACAAGTCCAGTTTGTCACTGAAACTGTTCAACATGGAGCTGTTTCGATTGTGTTTATAAATTAAGCTTTGTTTACTGAAGCAGATACTCGATATATATTACGTTTTAAAAAGAAATGTGTGTACATTTTTTAAAAGAATGATGTAAAAATTGTCCTTTCATTAGATGACCAATTCAAAAGTGTGAGCTAAACCCTAATAGCTGACGTAATATGAGGATTATAATTGATGCTTTTTTTTATGCTCAGTTCAGCTTGGCTTTTGGTCTTTTAAGATGAAAAAATGAATATGCAGTAGAGTGTTAGATAATGGAAACTTTTAAGTATGGTTTCTCTGTTGTACCATATTAAGTTAAAGTACACATTCTTTGTTAAAAATGTTCTTGCTAAAAATACAGTATTAAAATTTTTTTTGTTTGACTTTGGAAATCTTTTAAGGTTTGTTCTTTTTTGACTGTGAATTCCCATAGTTACTGTACTAATGCAAAACAATATTTTGCACTATTAAAAATACTTGAAGAAATTACTTAATAAAGAGGGTGGGTTGGTATTAAACATTTTCCTAATTATTGTATGTTCCAAATCCTGAACTTTGCAACTGAAACATTCCTTTCACAAAGTATGTGACTGAAGGCTGGTTTGAGTCAAGTGGAATTAAGTAATGACCTGTTCACTTTCATTCATGGGTCAAAGGCACAATGCTTATTTACGTATAAACTCATGTTTATATATGCGTACTTATGTTTATGCACATGTACCCTGGCTTAAATTGCTGTCTCTTAAAAAAGCCCTTTAAATAGATCTATGGGGAACATATTTCCTATGATTATGTATACTGCTATCTACATCTATGCATACAGCATTCAAAATTTATTTTTGTCACTAGATTTTATTTTTTTTTCTGGTTAACAGATTCCTGCAAACTTTCAGAGTGTAGCTTCACATTATGCTATGTAATAGAGCAGAGTAGAATCATCAGATTTCTTTATTCCTAAAAGAGATCTTTGAGTTTAAGCAGGTATTGGTTCAAGAAAACATATTGGTTTCTGTCTTCCAGGTGTTCAAACTAATTATCAGAATAGTCTTGCATTGTGCAAACATGGCTTATTCCATATTGTTTTTATAGCAGGCTTTCTAATAACTGCATTAATCATGCTGCCATTGATCAAATAATCAAAATTTGAATGACACAAGGAAACAGGAGTGTTAGGAATTGTGAGTCCTCCCACACTCCTAGTAAAAGCTCTGTTGTGAGTAAAACACTGCAGCACCTGAATTCTACCTTTGACTACTTACTAATTTTAGTTACTGTTCCATCAGGATTCTCTGAAAGGAAGGTTGGACCTTATGTCTGAATCTTAATTTGTAAAAAGGACTTGAAATGGTCCTGAGATACTGCAGCGTTTCTGACTGACCAGGCTCTGTGTCGCTCCTGTGAACCGCAGATTTTGAAGAGCTCTTTCCTTTGCTGGGTTTCCCAGTACTGTGCATTTTAGAAAGACTTAGAGTAACTACAGTAGCTAAATATCTCAGTGTTTGAAATGGTAGCATGTTTGCATTTTTTCTTTAGTTTCCCTAAAGGCTGTTTTAGTTTGGGTTTGTTTGTTTTTTTTTCCCCTTCAATGGCTGATCTACATTTCTTAAGACCGCATTGATACTGGGTTGATGAGCACATCATTGATTTCTAATTTGCCCTTCCCAGAATAGTTTTAAATGTCAAAGTACTGGCAAATGAGATTTAGGGAACTGACGAACTTCAGAGGCTGAAGCTGTTGTTAAGTCCTTGCTAGGGAGCTCCTGATAAATATTGACAAACCAAGACACTGAGGTTTTTGTGTGTCAGCTCAACCTAACGAGCACGCTCGTAACTAACACTTGCTGTTGAGACATATTAAAGCCAGAACAAGCAACAGGTTTGCCCAGTTGTATGCGAATAGTTCATCTAAAGGTGCAGGTTTCAATTTTAATTTTTATTTATTTTAATTATTTCATTTTACTGCCTATCATCGTCTCAGTACTGTTCCAGATGACGCGCTCCTGCGCAGGGGCCTGGCTGTGTCCACCGACCAAACGCCTGCACGCGGCAGCTCCCACGGAGGCAGCGTGGCGGTGGGAGGGTGGGTGCGCACTGAGGGGCAGCCGCAGCGCTGCGGCACCGGCGCTGACCCTGCCTGTCACTTATTTTCTCTCTGTGCAGTGCAAAAAGCCTCAGCGTAGACTTTGTCTAGTTCCAGGCACTGCGACTGCGCATGAAAAGCAGGACAATGAGGAAATGGCTTTCATGTTCTATTTTCTAGGTCTCTGCAAAGCTTGTCATTCAAAGGCGAAGGAGATGGGATTGTTTACTGAAAGGCAAGACTAAGGGAAGAATTACTTTCTTATGAAAAAGCAAGCTATAAGGAGCAGGAAAGTAGCCACCTGTGGCCTCTGTGGGTCACAGCTCGGTGTGCAGGCTCTGGGACAGCCACACAGCCTGCGTCCTCCTGCCGGCCCCGGGGAAGCGTGGCCAGGGCTGCCCCTCATTTCTCATGGACACAATTTCACCTTTGGCGATGGTTCTTGCCTACCTTGTTCATCTGCTCTTCTCAACAGTGGAACCACCTGGGTAGGGAAGTGCTGGAGAAACCAGACCCTCTGGGCCGGGGTGGGCTGCAGCGCTGGGAGCCCACGGGGCCAGTGCCGCCTCGAGGCTTTGGCTCTTGGGGTGGTTTATTTGGGTTTTTTTCAAATGAAAATGCCTGAGAGGAGCAGAACTTTGGCTGTGCCCGAGTCCTCAGCACCTCCTAGAAGTGTCGGGGCCCAGCGGGCATGAAGCTCCACTCCGAGGCAGCATGTGTGTGGGGGCAGCCTGGCTGGGCCTTGCAGGAGCGAGGGGCACAGCCGGGGCTGGGGTGCAGCACCCACAGCCCTTCCACGTCAGCCGTTCTGATGGCTCCGCTCTCCTACGGGCTTCTCCTGGCCGTACATTGCCTTGCAGCGGTGTCACGCCCATAGAGTTGCTGTGAGCGGGACACAAGGGGATCTTGGCTAAATGCAGGCAAGTCAATGGCGATGTACTTCAGCAGTTCTGTGAATCCTGAGTAATGCAGCCGGCTATCATTGTAAACGCTAACAGAATCGATAGTGACCGATCTCAATTTAGAATCTGGATCTATAGTAATACGCAGGGAGAACACTCTCCTTTAGAAATGCATGGCTGTGCATTAAAAGCTGAATGCTGGTTTAAGTAATCGCTATGTACAAGTAAGTGGCCCATTAATTATTTATTTGCAGGCTATTTTTGGTAACGTGACAAAACATGGGCTAGCCTAAATTGTTACGCATTTCCTTCGTGGCCTCAGCTGATCCCCACACCATGTGTGCCCACGTGCACAGGCTGAGCCCTGACCAGGACGTGGGGCCGCGCTGCGGTACCTCTGGCAGCGATGCTGGCGTCCTGCTTCCCCCCCGCTGCGTCGGCTGCCGTGACTTGCCTGGGTGAGGAGAGATGGAGCAGGAAAGGAATTCACAGCAGTGTGGTTTTTAAAGCCAGGTCACGTGCTATCATCATTTGTTATCCTTGCAACAAATGTTTAGGCATGTTTTAGGCATTTAGGCATTGTAAAATCACTATTAATATAACATTTTCACTTGAGTTCTGTCTGCAAATAAGGGCATCTTTGATGAAGCTGGGCTGGAAGGGGAGAAAAATAGTTTTATACTGATGAATTTATAGATGAATTATGAATTACTGCAGTTTTATATTTGTACATCAAAGAAATCAATGGAAATGAGCCACTTCACTGAGCACAGCACCCTGCTGCAGCTTGCTCCCTTGCCATTAGGCTTCGTCCATTTCTGCTCCTGCTGGCCAGCTAATGCTGGCTACTTCATCGAGCATCCTTCGCATGAACATTGGACTGTGGTAATCTTAAGGTAAGGGAGAAAATTCTTTTTGGAGCTCATGTTTTTTAAAATAAAGAACTCCCTTTATTTTGAGTTCCAGTTAGACATACAGTGTGATTTTTACTGTATCTTCATTATGTGATTCTGTTGACATAATCCGAAATTACGAAAGTAAATACAGCACCATATATTAAAATGCTCTTATGACAACTAATACATAACGGATTGGATCTTTTGTAATATTTAAGATTTTTAAAAAGACAGTTGGCGTTCCATGTTTGAAAATACGTGCAATGCTTTTTCACATATGACATTGAAGGCTGTGTTCACCAAGTAGTAGATGGCTTTCACCATCTATCAGTTCTTCGCTTTGGCTGCTTACAAAGGGGGTTAGTTGGGAGAAAAGGAGTTGGTTTTGCTGTCCCTACAGTGTAACTCCTCACCTTCCTGCTCTCTCAAAGCTCCGAGGGCTGCCCTAGCTTCCCAGTATGTATTCAGTGGCTGGTGTGTCTGCCCTAGTAACTGCAGCTCTTGCCTGTAAGAGCAGTCCAGCTCTGTGCCGGCAGTGCTGGGGCAGCCTCTGGGTTTAAGGTTTATCGGTATTAGCTTTAAAAAACACCACTATCTCAGATGGGTTAGGCCATATATACACGCCTGCTGCTCCTGGTAACAGAGCAAGTGCCTGGTATTATGAGGGGTGGTGGAGACGAAGCAGCTGGAGAAGTGGCAGGTTCACACGGAACTGTACAAAATCGGCCCAGCTCTTTTAGTCATTGTGTGCTTCGGTCAGCGAGCAGTGAGACAAATGTATTTATTTTTCACGAGATGGTCCGAAACAAGGCCATGGATAGAAACTTGGTCATTCTGAATTGTTGGGTGAGGACATGGTCTTGCCATAAAAAAAGGTGCTTCACAGGCCCTTCATAGCAAACGCTGAGAGACAATGCACCTTACATTGAGGGGTCTGAGTGCTCTGGAAGTACACAGCCTCACGTCACCGCTGTGCATTGAGCAGCTGAGTGTGGCAGTGTCACATGCCGCAGGGTGCAGGCGCCTTTCGGGCTCTGCCAGCAGCTGTCATGCCGCAGAGGCCGAGAAGTGGTGGGGCCACGGTCCCCTGGCCCCCACCTTTGCAGGCTGACTACAGGCACGGTGTGCCTGCGCCCGTCTCATTTTAGGCTCTGGGCTTTGCCTGAAACTTTAATCTTATTACCAAAAGGCCACATGCCTAAAATGAATCATCCTCCCCTTCCACCAAAGTGGTCAAATAGAAAGGAAAAACCACGAGCATTAAATGAAACAAGATGAATTATCTAAAAAGAGAAGAATGAATAAACAGGAATGAAAAATAAACTTTAATTCACTCCAGTGCCAGTAGGATTTGGCATTTAACTTCAATCATATGTTTCATTCTGTATCAGGAAGAAATACCTGTTTCGCGTTTCCCCTGATGATTCCTGCCATTAGCTGAAAGTCTGTTTATTCCCAGAGCTGTGCTGCCATCAGTTGATGATGCTGGGGCACTTACAGAGATGTTTGGCAAGAAAAACACTTTATCATTCGTAACATTATTACAAAACATTTTTCTTTGTAGGCCAGTCCGAAGCAATTCCATATAAATTGTTGTATTCTCTTCCTTGGTGTCAATTGGGTGGCAAGGTAGGGGAGAGGGGAACCACATCCCGGAAAGTAAGAAAACAGACAAAAAAAAGCTAGTAACTTAAATAACAAGGAATAAACTCCCTATTGGACTTTTTTTTAATAGTTCTATAAAACTGGTGAAGACAGGAATGGTACTCAGAGATTTTTTGGTGTCAGATCAGTGCTTTGCATTTTATGCGATCATTTACACCTGTGCAAAGTAAGTATTTGATAGCATTTGACAGCTGATTTATTAGCATTTGACACCTATATTACAATGTTGAAATGACTCTACAATGTGCAAAGCTGTGGAAAAACCACTGATTCCTTTCATGGCTTTTCCCTGGTAGTTTAATACTGAGATTCGATTCCAAAGGAAAAAAATATTTCCTCACACCCCGACTGTAATTCTTTATTTCTTCTAATATGTATTAAGTTCAGCACATACTAATTTGGAAAAAAAAAAAAAAAAAAAAAGAAAAGAGAAGCGGTTGTGTTTAATTCACAGACCTGATTCACAGATGCTGACTCTGAAGCCAAATCAAAACCAGGTGATGCTCGTAATACTGCAAGGAGGCACCGAAGAATGAGCGGTCTGCTGTTGTGATGAGAAACACTGCGGGACTTAGGCTCTTTATTTATAACAGACCTAGTAAGTAAATTGCCTATTTTTGATAGTTAATAGTTTTTCAAATAAACAGAAATGTTCATCAAATGAAAGTTCTATTTTCACCAAAATTATGTTTGGCTTCTTCAAAGCAAACCCTTAAGAAACCCCAAAGCCACAGTTTTTCTTTTTCAGTGTTTTGAAGACGGGCAGTAACAGGCTTTTTTCAGAATCTATATAAGAAAGAAGGGGTTGATGGGTTTAATACTTTCTGGAATGTGGTGGAATTCTTGGTTTTAAAATTATTAAAATAGTTGCACCCTGTTGGAAAAAAATACAGATCAATATCACGTATGTGCATAAAAAGTTACTGGAGCTCTGAATTTACCAAAATAATAAAAGCCCCTTCCCCACCCCAGGAAATCAAGCCCAGTAAGCAGGATCGTGAGCAGGGTGGAAGGATGGCCTGACTCGTGCCATCCCATTTATCAAGTGTGCAATTATTTGAAATGCAATTGCCGATGTTCCATGTTGACAGGATGTGATATCTTAATGAAAATAACAACAGTGTTTGCTCATCTGGTACCAGCCCAATTTCAAACAGAAAAGCCTCTCAGATTTCACACATCACAGTAGCTTTTCCAGCTAAAATAATGTGGTAGCTAGCGTAGCATGAATAAGTTAAGTATCTGTGAAGTTCATGGGCTGGTGAAGAGGGGGGACCAATTTGCCAAGCTCTGAATTGCTGACAGACTGAATGACCCATGTCTAGTCTTGTCACGTTACTTTACATTACACATTGTAATACAATCCAGTGGAACATAACCTGGAAAAAAAATTACTTCAGCACTAGATTGCAAGATTTTCAAGGTTACAAGTGTGTGATTGTCACGGGGCCCACATTTTCTAGATCAATTATAGTGGCCTTTCGCTGGCACCTATTGATAAGGCGAAGAAAGCAGCCGTTAGCTTTACCATCACTCAGAATTAACCTCTCCCATATTTACCAGTGTGTGTCTTCTGGTCTACGCGGCTCACAAAGAAATAAAGCTCCTAGTGCTAAGTGCCGCTGCCCTTTCCATGGCCACAGCGCCCACTTTGCTCTCCGTGCCTCGCTCGGAGCAGCGTAACTAGCCAGCTTTCATGAAGGGGAAGAGACAGTCCTAAATGTCAGTCAAAGGATAACGAAATTATTATTTTGCAGCAAGAAAAAAAAGCAAGTAATTTTACTTCCTTGGCATGACAGGTATATCCGAGGGGGAGAGAAGGAGACAAACCCAAGCTTTATTTTATGTATCCTGTACCCAATAAGGGTGGCAAGGGGAAATTATTAAAGGTACAGCTTGTTCAGTTTCAGGGATGGATTGATTTCCAAAGATTGTGGTTCCAGTGTAGTGCACCCCAATACATAAGGTATTATGTATTTTATAGTTGTGATTTAGAAACAGAGAACTGACCAGGAGTTACTACTGATAGCATCTCTCTGCTTAGGCATTTTGAAAATCAGAAATTGAAAGATAATGAAGATAACATCAGCTGCTGCAAATGGGCTCTGATTACTTTTGACTTAAGTTTTATTAGGAATTTGAACGTGACATCCCTTTCTAATGAACACATCCACAGCCCATTAACGTCGGCGAGAGTTACGCTTATATGGCAGAGAGAGCAGATCTTTTAGTTGTATATGTCCAAGTCTGACACAGCTGCGAGCTCTGCGGCTTACTCAATGACAAGTTAATGAGGATTTACTTTGTGCTCTATGTTTCTATGAAAGTAATTCTTTAAAGAGCATAATGGATTAATATTTACTTGACAGCCTTTGCATCGTTTAGTCTCTGGTTTCTATCTTACAGTCTTGTAAGACAGAAAGATAGAAATAAATATTTGCTCACTCCTTACGCATCCAGTTTATTCTAGCTAGAACTGTAGCCAGCTCTATTCATTGTGTTGCCTTCCAGCTAGATGCTATAAGGAAAGGAAATTAATTGTTGTTAAACTTAGGTATGTGATAAAAAGAAAACCAAAACAATTAGTGGGGACTCCTGTCTTCATCTTATTACAAGTGTCCCCTCCTGCCCCATCTCCTCTGCTGTGTGTGGGGGGTGTATGTGTATATGTGCGTGTAAAAATAAGATTACCTAAAGCTCATTACTGTCCACTGACAGGGTCCCGCTGTAAAAACTTTTGATGAATAGTCAGCATCTAATTCCTGAGTAATAAAAAAACCCTAAGTTGCTTGCAATCATTATTCCAAATGGAAAAATTAATTGTAAATAACTGGAAGTCAATTAAGGCTGGGTTCTGCCGGGTAATGCAAATCTTTTATAGTTTTGTTTCAGTTAACTGCCTCATTAATGATTTATAGATGTGTATACAGCTGTGGGAACCATAGCATTATCTAATGCACTCAGAGAATAATTACATATGAAAAGAACTACGCAGCTCAAGGGAAAAACTCAGAAATTACTTAGTTCCTTAACTTCAACCATATTAAGATGCAAAGTGTTTAGAAACCGACTGTGATGTTTTATCATATTCTTGAGGTTTTCTATTCTTTTTAAAAAAGGAAAAATAATTCTTTCTTAAAAAAAAATTTGTATACTTCAGTATTGCACGGTACACAAGAATCAAGATGTCTCAAACTGAGAGTGTAAGCCATTTATTTATTATTTAAAAGCCTAAGTTATAAACCAGTCCCATTCCCTTTGTACAGGGACACTTTTATAGTTAAAAAAATCATGGGCATATGCATATACCTCCCTGATTTACACAGAGCTAGAAGTAATTCTGGAAAGATTTCAGGAGTCATTGTCCTGGGTATACAAATGTATTGGGTTTTGTTTGGCGACACCATTGTTTGAAGGTTGAGGGTTTTGTAAAATGTTCTTTTCACTCATTAAACTTACTTCACTTCTAACAGGGCAGGAAACCTACAGTCTGCAAAATTTGCCGCTTATTTCTTATAAATTCTAGTGAAGTTATAAACTGTTGGACATTTGGAAGCACCATAGAAGACCCTTTGCTTTTAAGCCTGCTTTCTTACAGCTGAGCAGGTCAGGGTCTTTCTCACCAAAATCAGGCATTTGACACCCAGAACTTTCCCTGAAATTTTGGCTACAGTGGGCTCTTTAACACTGCAGCTTCTCAGGCCAGGGCTTCTGGCATTGCTGTGAGCAAATTCTCAGTGGCATGGCTGTGGGAACAGGTCAGAAGAGGAGAGCGATCACACCCTTTGGGCTCTGCTTCCCAAAATCATCTTCCATCTTCAGGCCTGAATGAAATCACCATCCCATGCTTTTGTCCGTGAAGTGACTCCAGGCCAACAAGGGTCGTCGTGGCCCACTGCTGTTGGCTTGTTCTGCTTCAGGCTCCCACTTGGTTCAGTACCTGGTTGCTTTTGTGTTGAGTCTCCCAGCCCCACACCTGGGCCGCCTCCCACCTCGTCCCTCACTGAGCCTGACTTCGTGGGTATTTCTCCCAGTGGTGCTGGCAATCGAGTTGCCTCGTACCTTGCTACCACTCCTCTCCCACCTGCAGCCCAGCCAAAGACGAGTGGGTTAGAGCATCCCCACGGTCCGTCCGTCCGTCGTCCGTCCCCCCCCCCCTCCGCCCTTCTGACACAGCACAGCTCCCAGAATTTTGTTCTTCTTCTTGCTCCTCTTTTACCACAATCTTCAGGAGTGCTCCCAGCGCCTTCCTTAACCCAGTGCTCTTGATTTCTTTGCTGAATCAGACGTGATGTGACCTGTCAGTGCTCCCTCTGACACAGTGTATGATTTATGGCAGGTACACCTTTTGCCTTAGATTTAGTCATATGAGAATCCTGGATCAGTTGGCTTATGTCTGATCGAAGAGTGATACCGCAGCCAGGCAAGGGGGAAAAAAAAAAAAAAAAAAAAAAAAAAAAAGCAAAAGCTGTCTGGGGTGATCAGACACATAGGTAGCTCCTTTGGCTTAAGGCAACCTCATGGACATCCCTGTGGATTTCTAGGCACAGAAATATAGAGCCTGGATGCGTATGTGATCCTAATTCTGCCTTAGCATATTCCTGGGGAAGAGCACGGGCTTGACACCGCTTGGTTTGGCACAGCGTGGCCATTGTTATCTCCTGCTACCTCTATTTGCCTACAGTATTTCAGTAGAACTACCTCTTTCCATCAAGTCTTCCTCAACAGTAGCCAGTAATCTTTATGGCCATTTCTTAATTGCTTCTGGAAAAAGCTTGAAGGGGGAAAAAAATGAGGTAACGGATTTGGCAAACCGTCTTCTAATTAGCAAAATTGTTTAGTAATTGCTCTTGTTTAACTATAGTTTATCACACATTGCACTGCGAATTGAAAAAGAGTTGAAGACATTCTTAATTCTGGTTTTAATATACTTTATAATCAAAAGGGTAAAATAAAGGCAGATCACTATGATTTAATGTATGGTGGAAGGCACGCAGAAAAGCTTTCCAGTCCGTATCTGCCAGCTATTAACCGTGCCTCTGTCAGAGCTAAGTGTTTCATAAAGATGCTCACTCGGAGATAAGAAGAAGAATGCAGATCAAATTTGCATCTCGGATCTTCTGCACCTTAAAGAAAAACAGGGACACTGAACTGTGAACTGCAAGCAATGTTTTATTGTGAATTCCTTTACCATCTGAAATTTAACTTAGAGATTTGATTGCTACATACAGTAAATCTGCCATTCAGCACATTCAGCACGCTGTCCCATGCTCAGATTTTGTAGATCAGCTCTAAGGATAAGCTAGAAGCCCCATCGTTGTGACACAGGGACATGAGAGGCACAGAAGAGACACATGAGGCCTCACAGGACTCCCCATCCCACCAGTGGGCCAGTGGAAGGCCCACAGTTCGTGAGATGACAAACTTGTTCCCTTTGCAGGCACAGCTCGCTTTCCCACGTGCTTTTTCCCTAATCTGATAAATTCTTATAACTGAAAAATCACAGCCAAATAAGCATTTATTTTGTTTCCACACTGCAGTCTTCATTTGAAAGATTTGTAAATCAGACATGAAAGTCACTCACTCCAGGCTGAAATCTGATGTTACAAAGATTCAAGCTGGGAAAAAAAAAAACCAAAATAAATTCTGATCTATTATATTTACTAACATTCCAATTACGCTTTTCCATTTGATACAATTCTGGGGGAAGGCAGGGGGAAATGACACGTATTTATCAATGTGGTGTTAGGCTCTATTCTGTCTATATGCCTTTGGCAGTAACTTCAGAAGACAAATGCCAGACATAACCCACTAATAACTCAAGAGCTATTATTCTGCGTTGCAGACACCCTGAAGGAGAGCAGCCTCAGCGATTATTTCTCCTCCTGGATCAGATATTTGAAGTGTTCCAGTCGGATCAGTGTTTGCACAAAAATGCTCCCCCTTAATTCTTATGACTTCTGCCGGCCATACCGTCTTTCCCGTGGGGTACAGAGAATACAACAAATGCATGTAGTGAAGCCGACTTGTACAGTTTTGCAAAAATTCAAGCAGAGGATGAAAGTTCAGAGAAAGCAGCCCCGTTACTGAAACAGTCTCTTAGGTTACAGTAGCTACAGTTTTCAGAAACAGGTGAAATTCCAAGTTTAGCCTTTTCACCGTTCTGTTGCTGTTCATGTGACATCTGAAAAAGGAGTTGCTTTTCTTGCCTGCAATTTCCAAGTATAGAAACCTTGCAAGAAGAAACTAGCTATAACTAAAAAGGTAAGTGATTTCAGGAAGGTTGATAAATACTGTTAGGACTGATGCTCTGGCAAAGCACAAAGAAATGGCACAAACTGACTCGCCTAAAGGCTGAAGACGATGGGCAGCTGAAGGAGCAAAGAATATGTCTAGAGAAAAGGAGGAAGAGGAAAAGGATGTGTTTAGAAGTGAGGCGATATGGTGCATGACACAGTTAGTCCAAGCAGAGCTGGAACATTTTAAAGCCGTGCTTAGAGCTGAGCTTGCCTTGCTGTACGCCAATGCCTGCTTTGTGCTTGCAGCACTCTTGTTGGAAATCTGTGCAGATTATCTCCTCTCGGAATCGCTGTCGCCTGGACATTGGCACGCAGCCAGTTTGACAGCCAGTGAAACATTAAGACAATAAACAAACCCTAGCTGAAAACAAACGCGCCAACTCTACTAAAATGCAAACATTTGTTTAGAAGTTATTATAGTAAGAGGCAGATACAGGAAACCAAAACATACTATGTCTTATAGCTACTCCTAACTCTGCTTTTTAAAAAATATTCACACACTCGTAACTGGAGAAAAAACAGTGGGAAATTAGGCTGTGAAAACCATGTACCAAAACATATCTTTCCTACGGTATATGTGAGAATTAAGATTGAGTCAGCTGACACAGTTTAATATTGATGCAGATTAAAATTAGCAGTGAATGAAACACATTGACCGTAAAGTAAAAGATGAATAGTTTACTATTTCCTCATCCCAACATTTTTCTCACATTGATATGCAATTCACACAGGTGAAAAAATATTTTGTGAGCTGTAAATGTGATTAGTCCTTCAAATTATGGCTAGTGTGTTTTTAAATTGGCCATGAGAGCACGAGTACATGTACATGTGTGCCACATTTCTCATCATCGTTCCATGGATTGCCACTAAAATTTCATAATCTCAAAGCAATACTGGGAAATGCATAAGCACTGTGACCTCACTTGAAGAACACCTAAAGATGCAGTTACTTTTATTATTTAGCTATATATATTATAACTTTACATGTAATGGCTAATTTTGAAAGCAATATATGCAATTTCATGTTCCTATAGATGGTGAAAAAAAGTGTTATGTTGTCCTTAGAGCTGTTTCTCTCTTTCAACATAATAATACACAAAGCAGTAGCAGAGACAACACTAATAATGTGTACTTTAATCATAATAACTCCACAGTCCTTACTTGTGCTATAAATGCGATGCATATAGATTTTATAGTTGGTCCTGGTATAAAAAATACTGGTATAGTCTAAGATTTTAAGTGCATTAAGCTATAAAGCTATAACAGAAAGTACTAGGATAAAAAAAGATCATTTTGGGCTGCTAGGAAGACTTTGATGCTATTAATTGTAAGAAAATTAGTAAATCCAAGTTCTAATGGCATTTCTTTTCATATGGGCTCTAAAAGAGTCTGAAATATCACAGCTGACAACTTTTCATAGTGAAGAACAAAAATTTGGGAAAGAAAAAATAAAATTCAAAGCTCAGTAATCTAGTCATGAGCCCTGAATCTGTCTGATCTAAAGAGAGGATACAGACATCAGATCTGAGCTCTGCCTCACCCCCGGTGACCTTACCCCTTCTGTGGGGTGATGCCATAGGGCACCAACGTATCTATGCGTATATAAGGGGTGCGGGGGAAGGGAGGTGGGTGTGGGTCCACAAAGACCAGCACATGACAGATCCGCCTCGTGCTTATTTACAAATGGGGAAAGGGAGATTTACTAAGTGACTTGTTTAATACAAAATACAAATCTATGGAGGACTGTAATTTCATCAGTTCAAAACACGATACACTCTGTGTCCGCAGTCTTCCCAACTGATTCATGCCATTGGCTGAATAATAACGTTGGAGGAAGTGAGAAACTGTGAAATCCAATATTTTTAAGATCTCCACTGACTCAATAGAAGCATAACCACCACTCCATAGTTGAGTTACAAGGGTTTGTACCCAGGGGGTTCTACTCTTCCTGTTTCAATGAACACATCAGTATTTTATTCAGTATTAACTGGAGCAAGAGTTACGGCTTGTATACTATTGTCCTTAGCAGTTCCTGTTAGCTTGGCCAAAGCTTAGCATGCTATATGTTACAAAACCATTTTACACTGGATTTACACTACACATCATGTCTAATTTGAAACTTCCATTTGAAAGCTAGGTGCTTCACTAATTGGCATGGCACTGCTAATATTCTTTGTAAAGCTGGACTAGGTTGACCACCTTGAAAAACTGTTCTTATCTACACACAACACGGGTATTTTAGATGATCTCTAAAACTACAATCTATCCGAGCACTAAAGAAAGTACAACAAAGAGGCCTGTTTGTCTGAATGGGACTACCTAAACCAAAACCATGTGTATAAACCCATGCTGTATTAGAACCTACATTTTTGGGGAAATAACAGAGAGCAGACATACAGATATGTCTGTACATACAAAAAAGCACTAGGAAATGGTAAGATGCAACATGGAAACAAAAAATGAACCGACGGTCAGATTGTGTTAATATAAACCCCATATTTAGAATGGCAGGACTGCTAAAAGGCTCTTTGGGCTTGGGGGCAATGAAGTCAAATAAGGGGACCGCAAACTTCACAGTGAGTGGTGTTCTCTACTTGAAAAAAATAGATTTTTTTCAAGCCCTTTGGGTTTTATTTTCAGTGAAAGGTGTTTGAGCTTCAGTTGTGTCACTGTCCATGTAACAGCTCACAGAGAGACAGTACCTCTTCAGTCGAAGCCTCCCCTTGTGCTTCCTCCATGCAGCTCCCGTGTCCGTCCCATCAGGAGTGCTCACAGTGCTTGGCCGCCAGCGAGAGCCTCGAGGGGCCAGGAGCCCGCTCACCACGGCTGACGGGCAGCACAGCCCTTCCATGGTGGGCTCCTCCCTGTGCTGTAGGAGAGGGTGAGACAGTAAGCGGTGGCTTGGTGAGGGCCCAAAGGGAAGTGCTAGACAGCAGAAGCTCACGATGCCGGGAATGGTGACGAGTATTCACTCACGTGTTAGTGCTCTTCCTTGGCTTCATGTCCCAGCTGTTTGCTGCAATACGCTGTAAGAGAGCTCTCAGCTGGCCAGCCCCAGGTTCAGTGGAGACATGGGTTCCCTGAAGAAGTGGTGCACGCTGGTAGCAAGGCCACCTCTCCACACGCAACATGTCGAAGCTGTGCATTATTACCGTGCTTCATAAAAGGGTCCAGCAGGGCCAAGAGCTGAAGGAAACAAATCTACATGGTTTGAGTTGCTCCCTGGTTTGACATGTGGCAGCGAGGTCTCGGCCGAGCCTGCAGCTCCTGAGCTCGCTTTAGCTGCATGCAGTGCTTAGCCAAGGAACGAAGATTATAGTCCACAGTCGGGATGGGAACCGATGGTGAATTTAAATTGCTTTTCTGTTCCATGGCCTCTTTGTCTTGATGATTTAGGCAGGTGGGCTGTCTCCTGGTGGGCAGTTGGTGAAAATCTTCCTATTAATTATGTCCAAAAAAGAGATGATATACCTGCATTGGCTGGGAAAACAACCCACACAGTTTAAGTTCAAGAAGAGGGTCTCACTCCATGCCCTTGTCCCTTCCTCTGTGCAGCGCCCAGGAGCGAGAGTGTCCCCGTGCCTGCACATCCTCAGCAGCTGTGATGAGGGGATGGCGACAGTCAGCGACAGCGAGGAACGACAGCAGTGCAGAATCCAAACCACTGTCATTTCAGCGTTTCGTTGGTAATATTTCACTGAATTAAGGCATTTTTGTGTGTCCTGCAGGCTATAGACAGGGCACACATGCACCCATTTACAGAATGGGAAAGGTGAAGCTTGGGTGGGATGGGATGGGTTCTGCTGAGGCAAAGCATCACAAGGGCTCCAGTGCTGAAGCACGGCCGTATCTATAGCTAAGCTTTCAAAAAAGAAATGCTTACCCGGCTGTATCTGTCAGCCTTCCAGGGCCCAGAGACTAGATGAAAAAAATGGATAAAGATATTTTAAAAAAATCCCCTGGGACCATCTCCCGTATTTAATAAGGAAAAGCACCTTCTGTGCAGCCAATAAAAGTTGAGTCTCTCATGAAGATTTATACCATATTACACACTGAAATTCAATGTACAACGATACCCTTGTGTACGCAGTTGTCAGAATAATAATCTTTGTCTGTCTGATCAACTTATATTTTATGCCAACAACACAGCATTTAATATTACACAGTTTCAGAGGAAGAAAATATATTTATTCATGCAACAACTTGCCCAGTAGCTTAAACAGACAGAGTGAAAAAAAAATAGCTTGGAGTTTTTACATTAACTTATGATCCACAATACAGATTTCTATACAATTTTAGCAATTTTATGCAGCAATATAAACTATGATTCTTAATCTAGTTTGCGAAACTGTCTCACTATTTTATACTGTCATGAGGAATAATACAGTTGGATATGACTGCTGGAATTTGCTTTTGGCATTCTCCTGAAATGAGGAGACTAAAAATACAAATGGTAATCAACAGCTGTTTTCTATATTCTGCATTATCATATTATGTGCTGTATTCTTAGGCTTTGTGTCTCAAATACATATCAAGAAACACCTTTAGAGAAGATCTACAGGGACTCCCCCGCAACCAAAGTACTCCTTGTCAGAAATTAGTAGCTCTTCAGGAGAGAAAGTCTACCCACAATATAGGGCTCGTTCCAAATGATGCAATGCCCTGCCAGGTAACAACACTTCAGCAATATAGAAAAGCTCTGTTGTATGTAGATCCATTAAATCTATTCTTCTAGCAGCCTGTGCAGAAAACTGACAGACTTTGAATGATTTATCGTTACCTTTTTAAAGGCATCTCCTTTTACCTTACATTAATTTTTCTTTATATAACAATACCTGACAAAAAAGAAACCTGGGGATAGAGCACCCCCCACACTCCCCCCCCCCCCCCCAACTAGCTAATGAAAAGGTGGTACGTAGGATTGGGAAGAAAAAGAACAGTGGATGGTTAGAAATGTATCTGTACCCCGAGGTGCACATTCATAAAACTGCGCACTCATAAAAGAAAGGTGCACTACAATCCTTCACCAGTACTACATAACTTTCACTTAAAGTTAGGCTTATGGCTGCAGAGGAAAAGGCAAATCCTTGTGAGAATGTAATACAGTGGGTAGATTTCTTTATGGCTTATCAAAACTTTCAAAATCCTCTGGCCGGGCCGCATGCCTGGAGGGCAGCATTGCCTGATAATCCATTGGTGACTATTATTGAAACTTTTCCAGAATTATGTCTTTGTTGCATCAAGACACAACCCAAACTGCTGCTGCCTCCTAACAGGCTGGGATATCAGTGCCTAACGAACGTGACTGCAAAACACACCATGCCCGAGCGCGCACACTCACGCACACACAGATAATTTTTCCAGATCATTTTTAGCAGGAAGGGAAGCGGTTACTGACCTTTGTTGGCCAAGGCCTGGCTGCAGCTCCAACACATGGCAGACATGGGCATTTCTCTTGCAACTGAAAAGAGGAAAGAGCCATCTACTGTCATGGTAATTATCATAACCTTCCTAGTTAGTTTTCTCTAGACTTGTTTATAAGTAAGAATTCATACACCGTGTCCATTTATATGAAATAAAATGCACATGTTTAATTATGGAAATAGATACAACAGGACAGAAATGTGTGTGAGAAAAACACACCTACAGTGTAAGAGCAGAAAAAAGCTAAAGGAGGACACAGATTAAGCCCTGCTTCGTGATTTATAGGAATTTGCATAGAGCACGTTTGGAGTGCTTTGATCAGATTAACTACTCTATATAAAAGCAAACCAACACTTACAGCCTACATTATATTGTCCCATGGGGGAAAAAAAAAAGTGAGTAACAAATGAGCTGGCCCCCAAAATAACTCAAGACATTCATGGATTGATAGTCTGAAACTATTCCAGAGAGGTGAGGGAAAGCAAAGGAAAATCAAAGCATCAGAAGGAAGAAATGCCTAAAAGCATAAAAGAGATCTTGCACAAGGCCAGTTTAACAAAGATCAGAGAAGTTATGCTGATTTACACCAGCTGAGGAGCTGGCCAGTATCTTTATGTTCTTGAATCTCAGACTTTAGAAATGCATTCAGTGAGTCATAGTCACTGTCTGAGAATTAGAAACGTAGATTGTGTTCAAAGTCCAAAAATAGATTCGATCTATTTTTATTGGCAAAGGAAAAAAAATAGCTCCCTTCTTCCTTCACCAGAAATCTTCAAACCAGATCCACACGATAGGAATGGAATACTTTTAACCTGGAGAGGTTTCATTTGTAACTCTGTCAAATGTACTTTTAAAATCTCTAAATGCCGAATAACACAGCAGATTAACTACTGCTACAATAGGATTATGGCTGATATGATTGTATTCACACAAGATCTGAAGTTAAAATTAAAGAAGATTATAATTCCAATAAAAAATATAGCTTCTTCATTGAAGAACAGATGTCATTATTCAACAACTGTCATTACCTAAATATGCTTTTGCTTAGTGGTAGCTTAGCTAAACTTAAAAAAAATACAGATTTCTTTTTTCCCTTTAAAAGGTATTCTGCATGTTTTAATGATCTATTTAAAAGATTTCATACACTTATATTAGTTTCCAAATATATACTGTGGCCCAAATATCTACATGCTGCAAATGCATCGCACATGAACATTTGTGCTTGTCTAACCAGGCACATTAAATTGAGCTACACAGATATGTGTCATGTATTCCCCTCGGATGGTTCAAGCATGCTGCAGCTACAGTAAAATATCACCTGCCACTATTGCTCCATGGTCCCAGTCCTACTCCTATGGAAGTGGAATACTTCATATTTAATAAATATAATCAGGGTTTGCTATAGATAGGGAAGAGCCTCAACAAACAAAGGTTGATTTTTGTTTGCATTTAGACATAGGCTTCTGCGTTCACATTATTGGTATTTAGTTAGGTATAGAGGTATTTAGTCCGTTAACTATATTTGTCATATACTTGAGGATGGTGAATCTCCAAACAGTCAAATTTTGCAGCTGGTGGAAAAGAAAATTCACTTATACATTTAATACAGCTGCATCTTAGGTTAAAATTGCATAAATAAAAATTTCCTGAGAGACTCCTTTATCCATTGGGCAAAATTTGGAAGATACCCAAGCATACATTAAATATTCCAGCATTTCACACCTCATACAGGGTGTCCTTTTATGATTTAATGGATTTTACCTATTTTTCTTTTCATAAAACTATTTGCTTATCCTTGCAGTGTACAATGAAAACCTAGGCATGTAAAATATGTATGTATTTTATATTTAATGTACAACAAAGTAGGTAGAAACAGAAACAGCTACTTAAAATATTTTTGCAGGGCTTTTTTTGCTATAAAACAAAACAGGTATCCTTGTTTCCTATTAATCTTTCTTGATGTATTCTATTCAGGGTGGCCAGCAAACTGATAAGATCTTTCCTTCAGATTTCAAAATTACTGAATCTGGAAATAGTTCTCATTTATCTCATGCACTGCTGAGAAAACAATCTCAAATCGTTGGTTCTACTGATGAAACTTCCTTAGCAACACAAGGGCTCCAGAATTATTTTTCAAACCCTGTCAATGCTTCCTGTGAGGTTTCCGTCACTGTCAACATTGAGCACTTCGCAGATGAGGGGGAAAAAAAAAACCCAACCCAGAAAGCTGTGATAAATTAATAGAGGGTAAATTAATAGAGTAAATGGAATTAAGAGAAGCGGTGATAAATCTAATAGGGAAATTCCATAACAATAGTCCAGTGAATAACGTTTTAGATTTACCAAGTCTTTGATCATTTAGATGAGAAACTATGGGGAAGTGACGACATCACAATGGTGCTAAAAAAAGCTGGAAAACTGAGCACTGGCACCTGTGCCTTTCCCTGCAGCGTAACAGCCCGCGCAGGGGGCTGAGGGGGGCTACCCCAGGGAGGCAGGCAGCAGGACCCTCACCCCCCTTCTGCTCTCCAAGCCTTGGTGGCAGCCTGGCCACCCAGGCAGGGGCCGCAGCTCCTGCAGAGCATCAAAGGAGCTGGCTCTGCTGAGCCCACGGCTGCTCCCTCTGCCTCGCTGGCACTTCCAGGTAGGACTTTCAGCCATATTTTCTCCTGGTATATTATATTTCAGCCGTGGTCTAAACCTTTACCATAGTCACTTTATATTGATTAAGTCTCAAGTTTGCAGCTAGTCCCTTGAAACTAGATTTCAATATTTGCTGCTTGAGTCTGTAAAGTGTCAGCAGTGCAGGGATTTGGCTTTTAATGTAATTGGAATAGACTAGTTTAAAGCTAGTTTATTCCAGGTACCTCCAGTCTCAGGTTCGAGCGTGCTTTCTGCTGTGAAGATTTTTTTCCTTCCCTGACACAAACGTTCACCCTAGTTCTCAAATTCACCAGTGCTCATCTGACACCTTGCAAGTTGCCAAATGTCTACTCAAACGCTAAAAAACCCAGTTTCTGCTGAGTTCTAAACTAAGTGTTAGAGGATAGCTGAAAATTAGCAGCAGCACGTCTATCTAGGGCTGAGCAAAAGACACTGAACATTAACACTTTGCTGACTGCCGCAAGCTGGCGGGGCAGCGCGCTGGTTACCTTCTGCGGTGGTGCCCTTTGCTCTCCTCTGTCCTGAGCAGCAGCCCCTGATGCCACCAAGGAACGCTGCTCCTGTGCTAACACTTTAGGGAAGACCTGGAGGCAGAGGAGAGGCACCCCCTGTCAGCCTGAGCTCCCTGCACAGGCCAGCTGGATTTCACAGCAGAAGTGAAGGATGAAGGCAGCTCAGGCTTTCACCTCCCGCAGCGCCTGCTGGCAGTGCCTTCCTCCGCCGTCCCAAGCTGTGTCCCTTGCTGCAGAGGCACAGCTGGGATGGCTCAGCTTTGTCAGGGAATGGCCCAGACTTCTTTACTTTTCTTTTTCATTTTCCAAATTCCTAAGCATTTTTCTAAAGCTAGTTCGATTCATTATCTGTTTCAGAGTGACTGTCACACACAGCTGTGTTGCCCAGACTGAAGTGGGTACGTGCCGTACGCATGAAGAAGTGGTCAGGAAGGAAAGGAAATCACTGCTGGTACTGTACGTGACAAACCATAATATTCTTAAACTATTTGCCTTCAACTTTAAATCTTCAGCTACTTCTTGCCACCCTTCAGCCCAAGAATAGCTTGTTAAATTTCAAGAATAGCTTAAGAACTCTTAAAAATAACACTTAAGAATAGCTTCTTAACCTCCTTCTAAATTAGCTGAGTGCTCCTCTTTGGAGCCATTCTGCAGTGACATCAGACAGACTATTTAAAGCCAAGGAGATTAAATCAGTGAAAGCAGAACAGTAGATAAGATTTCAAACATCTAACCCAAATATCTCTGCACAAGAACATTGTTTGGATATAAGCTGGAAACAGGATACACAGTGAAGTTAAATAGCATCTTTCTCTAAAAAGTAGCAGAAAATGACATGGCATTTTCATCAAAAAAACCATTAAATGTTCTTATAGTTTATATATGTATGTATTTCAGTTGGTATATATATGAGTAAATTCGCTGTGCCTTCTTGCCCCACCCCATCCAAGGGTTATCTGAGACAGTTCTGAGGAAACAGAACTGCACTCCTTTCACCTTCCAGCGCAGGATTAAGGATTTCAAATGAACCTGTCGCTGTGACAATAGAAACCCACTTCTTGGGTGGCCTCCAGCAACGCGACAGGGGGACACTGGCTTCTGTAACACTAAATTCTTTAACGCGTGTCCTCAGCAAAACAGGCTCAGTAGTAACTCGACCTGTCCTCCGCTTTCTAATCTGGGTTTAAATAAGATCCATATCGGATTCAAAGGTTTGTCCTTTATCTTCAGACTACTTGGTGTGGGTCCATGGTGCCAGGAATGTTGGTCAAAGCAGTAGATGTAATTGCCTTCTCTGTTCCTCCAACACAGTGGCAGTTTAGCTTCTGCTAAGCAACTGAAAATTAGCTGTACTGAGCCAGGTCCAGGGGAACAAAGGCCTTTAGGAGCTGAAGAGCACCCCAGACTGCACCACGCTCTGGCTTTACACTTCTCATGCACCACAGCTACACGTAACAATACGGATGTGTCAGGCAAGATGCTGACAGCCTGCCCCCAGTCTAAGTCAGAAAGCCTTTTCTTGAAACCTGAAGTTCAACTGTGCAAGATCTCTTTTGATAAAGGACGTAAGAAGAAATGATATACCAGAGGTGGTCACGTACCTGGGGATGCTGTGACACGACCATTGCATGTAGTAGAAGAGTCCGCACAGAACAAAACGGGCCTCAGGAAACAGATGCAATTCTATTCTCCTAATGGCTCTTACAGACAGTTTTCAACTGACTTACTTGTCTCTAAATGGCTTTAACCAGGGTCTCAGAAACTGTAGAAGTCTAGAAGTTGTACTTCAAATTAAGAACATATTGACTAGATAATAAATAACATTATATGTACAATAACTGTTTTAGTACAATAAGAGCTTTCAGGTAGTAGCTGTGGTATTGAGTTTGGGTCCCTGCCACCTTTTAGTCACTTACGTAATGATGAATGTAGCCTATTTGTTATAGAGCAAATATACCATCATCTGTAATCACTGTAATCAGCCAAATATAAATTTTGGAACATGGCTAGACAAAGGAGTTCAGAGAGGCTAGTAGCCGTACGTTGTACCAGCCTGGATTTCAAATACTCTGCCCAAGATCCTCATCTACCACAGGCTGAACAGCAGACAAAAAAATCTCATAGAGGTATAATCATTGCTCTTTTAGCATATCAGCAGTCCCTATAGATGTTATCTAGTCACATGTATGAATGTCATAATGTCCTAAAAATATTTTTGTACATTGTATTATAGAATTGAGAAGTACAGAACATACGCAGAAAGAGAAACTTATTGTGAGTAGAGTCAGACTTAGATAATTTAAAGCTCTTGGAATAAAAGTTACATTGATGAAAACAGGAGGAGTAGGAGGGAGTTAGCGAGTTGTTTAACAATCTTCCATCCTCCTCCTAAGTACGTAGTAAATGCTATTTATTTATTTGAATAGTTAAGAACTATGTTGTGGCTGCTGCCAGAGAGACAGACACTTCCTCCCCATACATAATTTAACCAATGAAACATGGGAAAGTACTCATGAAAGGTACAATTCAATAAAAAAATATATTCAGTATGGAACCCTAGATATTACACTAGTCGTGTATGTTTTTTAAACTTGACCACTATAAATATTTCATACACAAAATAAGGGTTTCACACGACAAAGTAACTAGTAGCTCCTGACATTAAGCAGGTTAGTTTGTTAGCTGGCAACCAGAGAAATTAAATGCAAGAAAGTGAACAAAGTTCATAGCGATTCCTCAGCAGAGGTAAGATACTGTGTATTACAGATGTCAACCTTTCAATATTTGGTATATTTCTATATTACATAAATAATAACCCATATTCTACCATTCTGTACTATAAATACATTGCATGAATTCAGATAAATGTTTTATATTGTTCCCTCCCTCATTTGTACCTTTGAAAATGTGCAGCTATGATTTATGCTTTTGAGGATGGCATAATAGAATTTGACATTTTCCAGCTGAGGTGTGGCCTAGTTCCAGCTCCATGCTTCATTACATTGTACTCCCTTTGAGAGGATGAGAAGAGTAAAAATAGCCAGGTTGTTAAAAATGTAAAAAGGCATAAACGAATTCTCGCCAGATGTCCTCTTCAATTGTCATTTTCATAAAATTATGGTTGTTAAACTTTTGCTTACCAAAAAACACTAGAAATCAATATATGCTATGAACTACGTATCTGGAGGGATTGTTCTCACCTCTCCAGCATCCTGTCTTCTTCAGATTCTCCCATAATTTAAATGAGAGGACTGTTGTTATTTAAAATAGTACCACAAGTACATATTAAGCAGAAGAAAACTAGCAGATACACACTAGGTAGAAGATTGAAAACTGAGGCACACACACATTTAGAGGCATCAAGAAAAAGAGCATTGGAACCCATGAGTTATTTCCTTCCTTTTCCAAAACAGAGTGAACTTGGAAAAATGCACATCCAAAAATGAGAAATGGCTCAACTGCCCGCATTCCGCTCATTTCGATAACCCACGTCTGAGCTTTCATTACCCTTCTTCCTTGGGACCCGCCAAAGCGTGTTCCTGCTCCCTGGGAAGCTGTTCTGGAGCAGCTGCTCCCGCCGGCGTGTGACGCGGGAGGCATCGAGCTGGGGCAGCATGCGGAGCCGTGCCAGCGGGAGCCCAGGGGCCGAGCCAGCTGCTGGCCGGGGCCGTGCCCACTGCATGGACAGCCCCCCTGCCCCAGGCTGCCCAGAAACCAGTGGCTACCTGTCCCGCCAGGCACTGGCCCACCGACACACCTGCTCTGTGCCGTGTCTCCCCACAGCTCTCAGAGGTGCCGCTGTCCCTCCCCAGCTCGCGGTGTCCTGGGGCAGCTGGGGACCACCTATGTACAGTGCCTATATACAGCGCCGCGTTCCGCAATAGCATGCCTTTAACCAGGAACAGGTTATAAGGGTTACAAACACCAATTGCCATCTGCAAGTGAAAAAAGTAAATGGTTTAATAACTTCTAACATGCTGTCCTTTTGGCGAGGAGCAAATGAGAGGGTGAGCAACACATAAAATGTGTTTTCCTTATCCTGCTGGGCAGATTCGGGATGTTTTTATCTTAACATCAAAGCAGCAGGTTTTGGCACTTTCTTTACTTTTCAACTGTATTGATGTGCAACAAAGGTAACAGAAATGCCTCACAATTCGTTCAAGTCTGTTTTGCTGAATGCCACACCGAATTATAACATTCAAGTATCAACCCTATTTCATGGCTGTTCTCTTCCTGTAAGCTGAATGTGAAATAATTGTTTGGAAAGAAAAATGGGAACTGAGCCACTTGCAACCGTAAGGGCTCCTGCACGTGGTTGACTTGCTGGCTGAATGTCATAGCAAGTTTGGGATGAAAATTTTGAAAGTGCTATTCTTTGGTCACAAAAGTTGTTACAAACAAGATAGCCAAGAAGAAAGACTTGCCAGCTTCCCTCTGAATGGCAAAAGGTTGAGTAGATCACTCAATGTCTGTCAGACTTGAGGTGATTACCTGTCACTGCACAAGGAAGTAAATAGTATTGACAGCCTTATAAGATCAAAATTCAACGCCTGCAAGGATATGCAGCTGCATCATGCAGCACATTGCAAAGACCTTCTGTTTTAGGAACCTGTTGGGCTCAATTGTGAAGAGTAGAAAGTGCAAACGACAGCATGTGAGTGCCAGAGGATGTTCCCTGCTGTGCAGTTCTGTCCGTGTTCTCCAGCTGCATCCCCTAGCCCTGCCAGAACACCTGAGTGATGCACTCGACAGCTACTGGCAACAGCCTGGGTAACTCTCTGCTGTGCTGTACTGACAGATCATCTCGTTCTCAGCCCGCTCAGGCATTTAACATGAAGCTGTATACCTGTATGTAGGCATGACCTAAAAAGCTTAAAAAAATAAATGATCGTATGATTTTTTTTAAAAAATATTATTTTTCCCTGCACATCCTTATTAATCCTCAGAAAATCTCTGAGGAGCTGGCATTTATGAACAATCCCTCATGTAATCCTGCTTTTAGCTTCTCCAGGCCAGAGTGGAAGCAGCTATAGGAGAAAATCACAGGGATCCTGGACCTCCTTTGGAGTCAGCAGCCCTGTTACTAATAGCCATGGTTTCTGAATGGAGAGGGCACCTGATCTGCTACAAATGCGGAGAGGGGAAAAGCGGAATAAAAAGAAGTGTCAGAGAACACTTAATAAAGTAATCTGGTAAATCTGGGCTGGAATGTGAAGAGAAGTGGGAATAAAATCAGAAAGAAAATCAGCATGTGAATGGAAAAGGGAAGCAGAAATGGCTGCGAGAAACTGAGCTCCAGTGAGGAAAAGAGGAGAGAATGGGGCTTGTTTGACAGAAATAAGAGGACGGGGATCCTCAGGCGAGGGCTTGGATCTACCGGGCTGAAAGGGAACCCACTGGGCTGAGCAGGCGTTGCGGCCTGGCGCGGGAGGCGGCGCAGGGCGGCTGGGAGGGGAAGCTGGGACCAAAGCATGGGGCGGGAGGGGAATCAGGCTGGTGGGAGAGGTGACACTGGCAGAGAGCGGGGAGGAATCCAGGACTCTCCCAAACCAGTGCAATAAGCAGTGTCAGCCAGGTGCACCTACCCTGACTGCAGCGGTGTTCCAGTTGCTTCTGGAATGGGACAGCATACTTGTACTGCTGGCTATCCTAACAGCTCTTCAAACAAAGGTCTATAGTGCAGCTCAGCATCCAAGCACGCTGGATAAACTTGTGGTGGCGAGATATAACATGTTCTAGGTTCATACAAAAGGAATATCGTACATGTATAGCTCTGTGGAGGAACAGAAAACAACAAATGGGAAGAAACTTCATAAAGTAGAAAAGGTATTACCACCTCCTTTTTGGAATGTGAAGATGCCATTGTAGACTATTTACACACCCAAATACGTGGTCTGTTTAGACAATTAGCATGCAGAGACACAGCAGCAGGACAACTATTCACTCTGAGCTGATTCAGAGTGAGCAACTCTATTTTCATTTAAATAAATATGCATTTGGTAGCAGATCTGATTACTCAAGTACTTCCATCAACTGGACATTTACAGTGTCTGCCTCGATGTTTTCTTACAATAACGGTATCAGCTACGAGATCTACTGAGAACACTGGGAGGGGTGTTGCCTATTTGTGGTGCCTTTTTAATCTACAGCTATGCACATACGAACAGACCAGTAATATACCATCACCTACTACAAACGTAGATAATACAGTCTATTATATCAACAGTAGGCTGAAAATTACTGGTGGTTAAGAAATGGCCTGCCAACTCAACTACAGCCAAGAAACAGGTAACAATGATTGACATCTGTAGTTTTCATTATTAAATTACACAAGCCTGGGGTGGGGGTGGGGGGAAGGTGAAGCATTTTTAAGTCTACTCAGCAGAAGAATGCAGCTAATAGTCAAGTATTTGTCTTCAGTCCCAGCCTTTTACCGAGAGATTTGGAAGTTTAAAAAATATGGATACTTTTATATCTCATTTACTATAGGCTTTAGCACAGGGGTCCATGGAAAAAATCAGATCTGCTAATTTCATGATTGTTTTAAAAGTAATGATTGAAAACATTGGTAAGGAATTTCTTTCTTCAGGATAACACACTCAGAGGTAGGATCATTTGCTAGAATCTTAGAAAATGGTGCAAAATAATTGCAGACACATAAACTTCTAAAATGCAAATAGTAAATCATAAGAACATCCATATCTTGTCAGTCTTTGAACTGGCAGTGTGCAGTATTATTCTGCTTGTTTTAGAGAGAGAGATTACTTACGTTACCTTATCACATTAGCAAATCTCTTAATTAAAACTATATCTGTGTTATCATCTAACCTTCATTTCAAGTTGTTAGCGTGACTAAAATGACTTGTAAGATTTTAAATACAGTATTGTAAGCAACGATTTCAGGGACAAAATATCTATGATGTTAGAGTTGTTTATTAACATAAAAGCACAAAATAATTAATTGTTTCGTTCCATCAAAATAAACCTTGATTCCCCGAAGGTTTCTTTCCAACAGAAAAAGCAGATCCCACCTTCCTGCTTTTAACTGATGAAAGCATTCATTACAGAGACAAAGGAAAATATAAATGTAACCCAAAACACATCCCACAAATCTTGCTCTGGAAAGCTTTACTGAAAAAAATCATACACTGACAAGGGAATTAAAGATTTCCTAGGAATGGCAGGGACCTCAGTAAAGATATTATAATGTGGCATTTAATGTTCTAGAGGGATTTCAACAAGTTTTGCATGGTCAAATTCCATTAATAAGTTGGCTTTCTTCCAAGGCTGTGTGTGTCCCTCTCATCTGCCATAGTGCCCTAACCGTAAGGAAACCTCACCTCACCTGCTCAGTCACATCTTAGCATTTTTAATTGCTTTTTCTTGCTCGTTACAGTACCAAACAGGCTTAGAAAAATCCTAGTATCTTAGAATGTAGATTATGTGGGTTATTAGTAGAACAGTAACAATTTTGGTGGTGTCGTAAGAGGATTATAGAGCATATTGGTGGGGAAATGCCATGTGGATGGATATTAATGATGATGTGAAGGGGAATAAGAGAGAATCGATGGAACTGGGGTTTGCAAGTAACTATTCAGGGAGAACCACTGTTGCAGGGATTGTCACTACAGTGTTCTGTAACGGATGGGTTTTATTCTCGAGCTACGCTAACATTTGAATTATAAATATGTATTTACTGTTCCTTTCCTTTTTCAAAACTTAAGTATTTGCAGACAGATTATAACACATTCTGAGCAAGTCTGACTCACAGTTTTTAGCAGATGACCTTTAATTAGTGGGAAGATATTCTATCCATATCATATTCGTTCACTTGTCTTACTGGGCATTAGATGGCTGCTGTGAAGCATAAAGGATTTTTTTTGTCCTAATCCCTGTGATGTGACATGATTAATGAGATGAAATTCCCATTTGGAGTTTCCTACCAATCAATAGGCAGATGGGCAGTAGTGGATGTCGAACAACAAGACAGCAGGAGTTGCTTAAGCTCTTGCGACTTTCATAGAGAAAAAATATTTAGGGACATAATTTAAAGGAACAGATAATATCCATTTTTCACATTTTTCTCCTCCTTCAATAACTATTTTTTTAATATACACAGAAAGGCAAAAATGCTATCATATGCATACATACTATATTAAGTTAAAATGAGTATGCCTGAAAATCTTATGGATGTCATTCTTGCCAAGTGGGTATACTGCATTGGTATTGAAAAACCATTTGCAAAACAGCGAGTCTTATTTTTCTCCACATCCATACAGATATTTAAAAACTGATACATCAGAGAAGCCGACAGAATTACAAAACATTAGAATAAAGCCAATGTGAATATGAAATTAAGCCAGTGATTTGAATATTTTGTTCGTTTGGGGTTTTTTTTCTACTCCAGTGAAAAATAAAATACATATTGCACGTCTTACAAAATACACCCTTTTTTAGGAACGTCAGCATCCTACCCCCTGACCTCATAGTTTTTGATACCTAGTAATTGGCATATAAAATGAAATAAAAGTATAATCTTCTGTAGGTTATTTTTAGCTGTGAAAAAATTTGATTTACGATTGTAAGATCTGAAAAAAAATGTGATTAGCAGAATTAATTTATAAGTATGGGTAACTTATTAAAATATAATATATTATACAATTTCAGATTTATATCTCCCAAGGTTAAAAAAAAAATAATGAGCTAAATACCTAAAATGAAATGATTAACCAAAAGGCAGACCGGTGGATCTATGCCAACCGGATTAAACCTGAGGAAATAATGCAAGCTTCCAAACAGTCACAGCAACAGGTTTCAGGACACTTCATAGCACTCATGCTCCTGCTTATTTTCTTCTGGTCAATACTTCTCTGCTTCTTTTAAATAAGAGTATTGATATTTACTTATTTTGGATGTGTAAACAACTTCTATTGCATTTCCTTCTCATTGCCTTGCTCTCCCTCTCTCTCTCTCACAGACAAAGATGCACACAGAGTAAAATTCATAACACACTCTTCCTAATGAACAAACTCCCACTGAGCACCAAAGTGCTTAATGATGCTCAGCAGGCAGAGTTCTGCAGTTCCCCTATGTGAGCCAATATATAATCACACCACAAGTTAAAATAATATTTAGGTTGCCAAGAGAAACACTGGAAATGTAAGACATGCTAGATTTAAATTTTTCCAAACTTTAATTCTGTTCCTTTGTGTGTGCATCCAATGTAATTGCCGGAGGAAGGGGGGGTGGGGGGTGGAGTTACACTGGATAAAGTGTATGTGATTATGAAATTAAAATCTCTTTGCAAGACAGCCAAAGTAAATTTAGGCAAACTGCTTTAAATCAGCCTTCAGTAGTTTGCAACATGCTCTGTTTCAAACAGTTGTATGGATGTAGTACACATTACATATATTTATCTCATCTTCTTTTCCTTAGTAATGTCTACAGACCAGATTCTGCAATTAATCAGCTTTGTAGGTATAATCCTACTTTCAATGAACTTTACAATTATTTAAAAAAAGCTTTTTGAAGTGGTCATTTATTAGGCGACTCTTAAATTAGAACTGGGAGTTAAAAAATTACCTATCGTAGACCGTGTACAGGTACTCTCTAGGACTGCTATTCAAACATACACCGATTTATCCCTGAAAGTATAAGGCAAGCAGACCCTCAGACTGGATGGTGGCAGGCCACAGCTTGTTCCCATCTGCTGGAAAGTTTGGAAGTTTTAGTTGGCCCATTGAGACCCTGAGGTCCCCCTTTTGTCCTCAGGCAGCTGGGGTTCTTGCCACTCTTCCCTGGGGGTGTGTGTGTGTGTGTGCGTGTAGCTGGTGAGCCCGTACATGCATGCACTGTCCTGGCTTTCTCTCAGTTCCATGTCCTTGCCGTCACTCAGCGTGAGGGATCCTGGAACAGTTTATATTTTTGCGGGAGACATGTACATATACAGGCATTGTCTGAAGTAAGCTATGGCGTTAGGATGCAAGTGAGACTTACAGCCCGGTGTCCCGCAGCAGTCGGTGAGGCACTGCCTGGCCAGGGCACCCCAGCGCTCCCAGTGATCCCAGCCGGTGGGTGCCCCGCAGCCACAAGTGGTTCAGAGATGGGGATGCTCAATAACTTGTTGAATTTGCAAGAAAATAGCCAAGGCCAGGAGAGGCAGGATCAAGAGTCCTGTAATAATTTGGCAAAAATGCTGCCAACTGAGACCCATCTCTGCCACTGCTATGTCTCCCTGCCAGTGAGCGTTGTCCTTATGGGGAGAACCAAGGGCACATCTGGAGCTACAGCTATTTAAAGGAAAATACGTAGGACTATAACGTGGCTGCTGTGTTCATAACATCGCACTTTTTCCTCATCTGCTCAGTGATGCTCCTACAAGGCGGGCATGGAACAACACTGTCCCGCTTGGGCTGTATTGTAAAGCAGGCAGATCAGCTACGGGCAGGGCTGGGCTAGGAATGGGGCAGCAGAACGTCTGTGCTTACAGCTACATGCATAGACATAGCGCAAAGGAACTGATACTTTGTTAGGTGGTTTAAAAGATTATTGGATTAGATAGAAGACAAGCAATGAATAGACATTTTAAGAGATTTAAGAGATAGTTGTATAGTACATCACACCCAGCTGTAAAGGTTCCTTGAAATCAGATAGCCAAATTCTTTGAAGTCTTACTTCATACTCAGAGTTAGGTTTTTTTTAATGAAAAGACAATATTCATTAGTGTGTCAGTTTAGCAAAACAATTAAGCATACTAAAACAATGTACTTAAATGTTTTAGTTATTTGGTAAGGCTCACTTATATGCATGACCACTTGTTCTGATTTTTTTTTTCCTTTGGATTCCGGTGCAATGCATGGTTGCAAATTGTTTTACACATTTCTGCTCTCTAGATTCTTGACCATGTGTGAGGATGCAGCAAGTTCTGTTGAGAAAGTTCACATTATGAACATCTTACTACTTTTCGAGCATTAGTGATACCTTTTCTGCTCTAAAAATTAAATCATTCAATTAAGTGCTGCAAATTTTCTCCACTTCACATTGATTTAGTTAAAACACTGCAAGAATCACACAGCTGAAGAGCTGGATATGGTAGGCAAGGATATGTTTTTTTGTTTCCCCAAGGATTGACACATTCAATTATATACTGGGGGTCTGATTTCCTAACAGGCTAAATTCAGGAAATGCTGGGATTTCAGTCGTCTTTGTATTTGACCACAGTCTGAAGCTGGGTGGGTTCCCAGAGCCAACAAATGCTTCTTCTTCACTGACCACCCAGCCTCCTAAAATCCACCATTAAAGGCCAATGCTTTTTATACACTGCTCATTCTTTGTGTAGCCTACAATTTTCACCATGCTTAAAGCATGCAAGCTTTATTACTAATCAACAAACTTGTTGTGTATTATCTTGTGTATGGATTAATTTATTTACTGGGGGAACTGAGCTTCAGTCCTCCTCCTGTTTCATGATCATTGTAACTTTTAACAGAATATAGGCACAGTGTCCCCACCGTTGATTATGTAATAGGCAATGATGATATAATTCTTATCATAATGTAACTGTTCAGTACTCACATGTGATGACATCTTGCGAATACCTTTGAGAAATTCTATAAGCCTACCTGTTACTATACAGATTACTTCACTGAAGTGAGGAGGAAGAGTTCTCGCTGTAGTCCAACACAATAGATTTTGACCATAATGACTGAATAAACAAACAGTATGGAAAGGGAAGTTTCTAATTATCTTATTGATAATTACACATATAAAAATACATTTCTGTTTGGTACATGGATGTGTTGAGAAGGAGAGCCCATCCTTACTTTAAGGAAGTGCTCTGGAAGTGTGTGAAGCTGAAAAGCCCAAGTTCGAATATTAACAACAGTGCCTGAGGTTAAGATGAATATTTATTGCAAACTTCTTTTGAGAAATGGGAACAGTCTAAGCCATGTCTCCCACATTAGTTTGTTTCACTGTAACATAGGAGGAAAATACTAAATATTTTAAGGATTTTAGTAGGTAATATGAGTATTTTTGTGATGTAAGAGTATTTGGAGATATATTTTTGTTTTCAAAAGGAAATGGAAACTAGTTGCTTGGAAGAAACTTGTATTTATAAACATAAAGTTTTACTGTTATAAGGGAAAATGAAGGTAGTTGTAAAGGGAAAGATAGGCAATTGCTCTTAACTTCTGCACCATTAACACTTGTGCTGTGTGGGTGAAAGAATAAATAAGGTTTTGTTTTGAAGAAGCTACTTATGAGCTGGCAATTACAACTACTGCCTCAGGCTCCTGAAGTAAAAAAAGCTTTCAAGTGCCAAACTCAGCTGAGGTTGCTGTACTAAATAGATGGTAACTAGAAGGTATTTCACAGGCAGAAACAGGCTTGCTCTGCCCCTGTGTAGCTAGATGACTAAAAACCACCTGAACATTTTTAATCCAATGCTGAACGGACTTAAAAGAGCCTTTTAAAAGCCAGGGTACATTAGCCCGGGCCCAGCATTACTGCTGAGATTCAGCACGTGCTGACTGCTCGTGTCGCTCTGCAGAGCTTGGAGCACGGGCACAGCAAGACTTTCTGCCAACAAAATCATATGCAGACATGCTGATAGCCCGACTGTGGTTCGACCTGCTACTGTGGTTCTGCTCTGAGACATGCAGGAGTCCTATCTGCTCCACGAGGGTCGTGTTTACACCAGCACTTGCAACAGGGAAGGTTTCAATATCCATTTAGTCTCAGCTTTTTGGATTAAGCCTACATTTATACTTCAGGAGTGTCAAAGAGCTTGTGCACGCACAATACAAAAAAAAGTTCTTTTAGAAATAACATCACCCTGTTGTGAAGAAGCAACAGCTTGTCTGTTCTTATGGACTAGCCAAGACCACTTGGCGGTGGGGGAGAAGAGGAGCTCTCTATTTCTCTACAGTGACCTTTTAGGAGGCATTATCATTAGCTGCCCAAGAATTCACAGGAACCCACCTCTGTTCTCTTCTATGTCTACATAAAGCTACAGACACCCCCAGCTGTGTTCACTGTCCAACACTGTCAGATGGCTCTGAACCAAGGTCCAGCAGGTTGCCCGCTGCCTTAACTGGGTTTAAGTCATACAACCTAAATTATCAGGAAAACTAAGGAAAAGGGCCCACCTTCAACCACTCATCAGTAAACAATAAAGAAAAAAGTAGAAAGTTCCCACTACAGTCTAGAAAATATATACTTACATATGATCTGTACGTTAAATACATATTACATACGAGTAAACAAGGATTTTGGTTTTATTTTATAGGCCTGTTTATAATACCTGTGAGTGTGTCAGTTTTCACATATCTAGCTTCCATAGGGACACTGAAGTAGTTTTTTAAAAGTAGCTACTTGAACAGAGTCCTATTATATATTTAGACAAATAGATGTCTTCATTTTCAAGTGCATGAAGCATCCTTTGACTTCCAATAAAATAAACACAAAACGTCAGTGATTAATGCTTTTAAAAATCAGATGGTCTTTGGGTATTGAACAGATCAGCAAAGCAGTGCATGTGGAAATCCCTTTAAATTTAAAAAAATCTGCCCATATCTCTGTTCTGTGAGACAGACGTACATTTAAGATTTACTTGCATTACTCTTACTCAAATATACACCAGCCTACTTTAGATATCTAGTTACTTCCCCACCAAGTAAAGGCTGGACTAGAAGACCCCCCAAAAACCCATCACATTTAATCTTTTTAACTTAGTCATTAAAGATCTGAAGAACCGATAAGCCTTCCAGCTAAAAACACCCCTCCTTTCTAAAATGGAAGTTAATACATTAGGCTTTATATTCCTCAACAAAATAACGTCTCCTTTGAAAAACTAGAAAAGAACTGATTGCCCTCCTTAAGCCTGTCCAAGACTTTAGAAAAAGGAAAACCTATAGTGCACCAAAACCAGGCAACTGCGAAAGTTGAAATTGTGCAAATCCAGCCGATTTCCCACTGGGCTTGCACACGCAGAGTTGCTAAAGCTCATTACAATGTAGCATAAATGGAGGTCTAATTAACATAAGAAACTGATCCAAAAGAAAATCCCATCAACATACATGAAAACAAACCTGATGTGTTTGAAATTCAGCCAACTACAAATTAATTCAACGTAGATTACATATACAGAGAGAAAGAGACTCCAGCAGAGTAACTGGCATTATATTGGTATATATGCCAGAAAGATTCCCTTTTACCCTGTATCCCGCCCCCGCACTACGATGAATTATATTTGTGCACCATATGTTCCAGCAAGAAACGAAGCAGTGGTCAACCTCTTATTCTTGATCACTGTAATGTCTTTATAAATGAATTTGTGTTATGTCTGCTTCCCCCTTCTAGACTACTGATTCTGGGCCAAAGACAGCTATGTTGTGGTCTTGTAAAAGCCTGAGGAATCTAATTACTGGCCCCCTGAACTGTCATGTACAGCTACTGATGGCCTCGATGCTGGCATCCAGGCTGGTGCCACAGCAGCGTATGTGGCGCTGGGGGAGTACCAGCATGGCAGCAGGGGAGGACAGAAAGATGCCTGAACTGTGTCTGGAACAGGAACAGTCTGAGAGAAGCGCTGTGCTGGTGTGGCTATATACCCTGGTATCCAAACGAGTTTTGCTGTGAGCGCTGCTCTGTGCCGTGGAGCTAGCAGCAGTAGGAAGAGCAGACAGAGCTGACTGCAGGTATGTCTACAAACCTCTCTCATGCATGTGACAGCTAGCTGTGTGAAGGATGTTCTGACATAAACCTGATGAAAGAGATTTTGTCTGCTGCTCCAAACTCACAATACCATGTTAACTCTTAGGATTTGCTTCTATGAAATGTATGTGAAATAAAGGCGTGAATTCACAGAGCTCTATGTATCTTACAGAATTACTGCCCAGACTACCTTGACATGAACACTCTTACCACATCATAAGTGCTCAGATGAGCAATTGGTGTAGAACATTCAGACCATAGCCACTGACAGACCTGTTATGCCAAAAGCTTTCAGAAACATCATTTTGTCAGCCAAGTACAACCAGGTGCAGAGTACTCAATCACACTAAGTTATGGTATGGTACAAGTACCTGAGCCATATTATTTGAACAAAGCAACTCTGGAAATCCTGTTCCTACTCAGCCCACTGCTGTGTGACTGAGCAGAGGATATTTGTGTCTTCATGCTGGAGGAAGAGCCATTTTTCTTCTCTTTATTGCTATGGTCTCTAGATCTCAAATTATCTGAAATACTGTCTTAGTTAAGTTCATATTGCTCTGCCCTTCAGGTCATAGCAGATGCCAGGGCCAGAATATCCTCTAAAACACTGGCAGATGTTTGTTTGAGTGGACTTTTATAGGTCTGAAGCCTCATTAGTTGTTTTCATGACCTGAATACTAATTTAGCAGAGCAATTCGTAGGCTCTGGATCTGAATACTCAGGAAATTCTGATGAATTTCAATCTATGGGTACCAGTTATTATTATTTA
Organism: Falco naumanni; assembly: GCF_017639655.2. Classification (NCBI taxonomy): domain Eukaryota; kingdom Metazoa; phylum Chordata; class Aves; order Falconiformes; family Falconidae; genus Falco; species Falco naumanni. The sequence continues at coordinate 20,391,818 of NC_054067.1, read as the reverse complement.
GAATAATATGGATTAATTTAATAAATACCTTTTATATTAACAAACATTCTGTGTAAGTAAAGCATATGATTAATGAAAATCCCTACAATAAAGCTAAGTATTTTAAGTCAAGATGTCCCAGTAAAAAATAAATTGTTGGGTCAAGTGGCAAATGAAAGATATTCAGGACTTGTAACACCTCATTAAAAACCATTTCAACTGCCCTAAGGCAAGATGTTAATACACAGTAATTGTCTACCCAGAGTGAATCTTTTTCCACTTACATGAATAATGCAAAGTAACTATTTAAATATGCTTGTTTATATCTTTAGCAGATTCACTATAGCTTAAAAATTAAAGACTAATTTTTTAATGTTTTATGCTACTATCACAAGTCCACAAAAAGAAGAAAGGAGGATAAAAATGCTCTCCTCTTCAACTGCAAACTTCACTTTCAGGAAACAAAGTATGAAAATACTTTAATTAAGATATCTGTGTATCCCAAGGAATTAGTACTGCCGCTACATCTGCATTCATCTTGTTGCTCCAATAAAACTGTAAACAAATAATAGGACACCAGTGATAGTAATTTAAACAGTGTGAGTGATGTCTATCACTTTACCACAGAAAATTACAAAATGTTTTCCAATTGCCTACGTAAAGTTTTGTGTGTGTTCAGCATTCTAACAAAGAATATCAGTAAGAAGTGGAACAAATATTGCTTTTAATGTAGGTTAGCTCAAATTCTGATAAATCTCAAGTACCCTTACAATCAGAAAACAACCTCCATCTTCAACCTGTCTGCAGAAAAAGAATTCATGCAGCATTATCCCTAACAATAACTAAATGATAATGTTGCTTTCTTTGTTCTGCTACATAGTGCATTCAGTCTTCTATTAAATGTTGATTGGCTCGATCCTACAAGCATTCTGAACTCTAGTGTGCTGGTCCTAATCCCAGGAAGCAAAAAAGCTCCAGAGACTGAACCTGAAATTTCCTGAAGGCGCTAACATAGGTGTAAAAAACATGCTGGATTCCTTGGGGGGGGGGGGTGGGTGGGGGTGGGGAGCAACTTCCCAAGGTGGTCCTGGTTGCGTCAGGACTCCAGAGCACTACTAAGGGACTGAGTAGGAAGGAAAAAATGATTGCTGTATCAGAGTAGGAAACATCAGTTGGAATCTTACTGAATAGTGAGGTTCCCAACAATGACAACACACATACTCAAAAACCCTGTAGAATCATCCAAGTTAGAGAGAATATAAAAAATGTGGGATATTTACGACACATTACAATATGAGATAATGCTCTTAAAACACAGCACGCTGGGGCATACTTATAATATTGAAGAAAATGGTATGATTTTCTTAATAAAGTGATTTTTTTTAGGTTTAATTCAGTGAATTTATTATGGTGCATTGTGTTAGTTTTATTGTGATTCTCAACCTTTCATGTTTTAAAAATGAGTAATGCAGTTACACTGACATCCACAAAAAAATTAGCAGCCGTGCAGACAAAAAGACATATAAAACACAGTACCAAAATATAATCTCAGAGGTGCAATGGGATTAAACAGTTAAATTCAGAGCAGAACAGTTAAAATTAACCTAAGCCAGACAAGAATTAAACATTTCATCCTAAAGAGATATTCTGCAGGAACAAATCTTGTGACAGATTTATCCATCTTGAAATAATGTTTTAATCATATGTTTCAGACTTTGAATAGCTGGAAAAAGGAAGTTTACATTCCTCCTTCGACCACTATTTTATAAACTATTACTTACATTTTTGGAAAAACTGGAGTTCTTGACACTTTCTCAAAACTGATACTTCACAGGATATTTTATGAGAGTAGACGTCTTGATATGCACTTAACAGTGTTTACAGCTCGGGCCAAAGAAATTTGTATCTCTATTGAAAAGAATTTTTATCAAAATACTTTTGGCTGCAACCACTTGATCAATGATGTATAATTTCTATATTCTAATGCTGACTGTAATTTGAAAACAAGACTCAGTATAGTGCTTTGGAATATTACTGTCGTATATGAAGATTTTATTTGTTATTCATGCCTAGTAGTTAGTCAATATTATTGTTTCTTGTGTGTCTGCTCAACTGTAAATAGCTCAAAGGCAAGATTTCTGTTTTGCAATCTAGAATGATTATTCTGTTTCAGTTGAACAAGAACGTGTTACCACTGGATTGAATTTTTCCATTAGCAAGAGACATAGTGTGTGACAAACACTACCTCAAAGCTTGTCATTCCCCAAAGCAGCACTCTTCAGAATCAAGTAAAATTTCCTGCTAATTTCTGGTAGTCTATCCTAAAAGGTTTGTATTAGGTAGCATACAAATATAATTCAAGTAACTGTAAATTGTCTCAATAAAGAACCTTTTATGCTCAGGAAAGACAATTTCCTTTAGTAACCACATAATCCTATTGACTTGTGTGGGTCCTGTAACAATAAGCCACACAGGGCATGAATCCATAGCGCCGTACGTGGAGAATTTAAATCTGTTGTGCTAGCAAACAAGCTGCCCTTTTAATTAGACATCTGTATATTTCACTGTCTATATTCTGAGCTTATGATCTAAACAAATCATTATAGGAAAAATAATAGGAGAACAAACCATGAGGTTAGCGTAATGAGACCAATCAGAATCCATGAAAATGATGGGTTAAGGACATTACCACAAAGGACAGCACAGAACAAAGGAGAAATATGCAGCCAAAGAGGACACTTGCCTCATCTCTAATGTGTTGACTCTTCACCTTTTAAATTAAATTAGATGTGTCAGGATGCTACTTTATGTAAGTGAAGTTTTTGACCTGTGCTCCACTAAAACTACAAGGGATAACAAGGGAACCCCAAGCTCAACAAGTAGATTCTTCGGTGTCGTGAATCACAGCATCAATCTGCTGTGGAAGTTACTGCTTCCAAAACAGACAGACAATGAAACACAATTCCATGTTTTATTCCATGTACAAAGGTCCTCCCTACTATATATTTTCAGTGTCTTATTGGACAGCCACATGTAATTGAAGGTTTCTAAACAGAAGTTGAAAGGAATAGCAAGTTGCTACTGTTTCTTACTTTCCTACGTGAATGGCATTTCTATGTCTCAGTCACCAGTAATATTTTCAGTCGTGAAAGCTTTCACCAAACTACTGTTACTAATACTATTTAGATTACACTATTAAAGTTGGAAGCTTCCTCTTATAAAAAGCCAGTACAAAACAATGTCTAGTAAGAGCTCTTTCTTAACAGTTACTGATTCGATTAAACTTCCTGCAAAATGTAATAATTTGCAGGACTCTGCTCAAAATTTATTCTTTCCACCCAAATATAGCAATGTTTAATTTTCACATTAGTGTCATTTTTATGACAAGTAATGGTGATGCAAACATGACTGAAGTTGTCATCTGGAAATCCCCCGACTGCCCAAGCAGGCAATGCATGCCTTAGTAATAGCGGAGAGAACCATCTGGGTTTGCACAGGTATTTTCAAAACGTAGGTATCAGCGCTAAGAATGGATAGCAGCTACGTACTGCGCAGCCCAAAGCCCTCTGAAGAAACCGGCAGTTGTGCCCTCTCCAGAAACTGGCAGTTGTGCCCTCTTCCCTCCTGACATGTTTCAGCCTTGATTTGAAAGGTCTGTTTTTCAGACAAGAAGGCTAGTTCATGCCTACCATCCCCTTGGCCTTCCCTGCAGAGAATACCAACAAGAATGCCTCATCTCCATGTGATGGTTAATCTAGACTGGAAGCCCCTCAGGGGCAGAGATCACATCTACTTGTCTGTAAAACCTAATACGCACATATGGCGAAGAACAAATAGTAAAAAGGATCACAGGCACTATGTGACGCCAAGTTTTGTTTACCTTTCCAATGCGAGAACATATTTACGCCACAATTACTTTCCAGAATACTTAAACCTGATAAAGCCTGTGCAGCTCTAGTCAAAACGTGCACAAGGGTGATGTGACACCTTGCAGTGTAGTAAGATGAAGTTTTATCCTCAGCCTTTCTGAAGGAAAAGTGTTCTGCTAATAGTGTTGGTGTTTAAAGGCTAGTTAGGAAGACCGAATCCTTTGTTTTATCCCAATGTATATCTGATGTGACAGCTGCTACCCGATTTAAGGAGAACTGGAGACAGTCCAAAACTGGCAACAGAATTTAAAGTAAAATGACAGAAGTTTTCAGTTTTCCAAATTTTTTCCCCTATTTCTTTCCCTAGTCAAAAAGTAGCATATAATAGCTGCACACTGTCAGCAATGCACTACTGAGAATTGTTAATCTGTGAATAGGGATCGGGAAAGAATGATGTTACTCAGCAGTGTGCTAATCACCTGACCACGGCAGTTCAAAACGTCTTCAGCACAACAAAAATGTTCATTGCTAGCAGGCTATCACAGGGTGGGTTTGACTATTCTGTTTCCAACTGGAGGTTGTGCCAGAAAAAGCTAGCTAGCGTTGCATCTTAAAAGTAATTTAAGCAAGCAGCCTGCTTTGGCCAACATGAAAATAATCTGAAATAATGCAGGTGAAAAGCTAAAAACTGCCTTCCAAACGTGAACACTCTCTGTTGAAATCATAAAGTATGCACATGATCATTGGGTTAGAGCAGGGAGCCAGCTTTCTGCCAGAGCTGGCATAGTAGTAGAACATTATTTGGATTCAAAAACTATGTTAGATAGGACAACAACATTGTCTTTATGACTCATTTTTGTCAGACTGGATTCAAAACTTATACCAACAAATTTGACATTTCATACTGCTCTGCAAAAAGCAAGTAAAATGAGTCCATGTTTTAAAACAGCAGGGAAGCTTCCAGTGCTACAATTAACTGGTAACATATGCCACTGCTGCCAAGAGGATTTTTAATCTCTTTAAACATTAATGTAGCATTTTTGCTTCTGTCGCAATAAGGCAGCCATCTGTGTTTGAACCTGCTGGGAAACTAGGGATATGTTTACAGAGAGAGAAATAGAGAGAGGCAGAGAGGGAGGTAGACATACATGTTTCTAGACCCAGCATCAAAAATAACAATTCAAACCTTTTAAATAGTATTATTAAGGTGTCATATAGCAGTAGGAAGATTGTTAAAATGCTCAGACTGCTCAATTTAGAACTGTACAAAAGAGTAACCCTCAACCCAGCACATATTGTCCTTATTTAATATACTTGCTTTTCTGCATAACTGTGTGCAGTTAATAAAGGATTTCATTGCAGACATTTTTCCTCAGGAAAATCCCATTCTGTGACTTTGAAATAAACTTCTTGTATAAAGTCAAGCAACAGTAAGAAGGTAAGAGTTCTGTAAATCTGTTCAGCATGAGCCTCTAAATCTGCACTTCTGTAAGTACTGTGTTCTACCATCAGGACTTACCTGAGCGGAGTACATCTTTTAAAGTGAATTCAACTCTCACAAAATATAGGACACTAAAAATTCTGTACCTAGAAACATACGTCCTGTAATTACCTCTACAACCTGAGGCTATTCTGATGCAATGTCACATCATCTGTCTGTCTTGGCCCTATCCGAAATGCAGTTGACCTTCCTTCAGCCCTACCAGCACTGCAGAACGCCCTGCTCCGGGATTTCACCTGGTTTCACAAATGCCACATGGTAATCGTGACTGTCCTTTCCCCTCCTCTGGGTCCTGGTAGGTTGAAGCCACTGGCCAATTTTAACTACATATGAGCCACCTTAGAGAGACTTATCACTCTAGAACTGCCCTGAAATGGAGCAATAGCAAGCCAGCCAAATTTCCCCACAGCAGGAAGGTCTTCAACCAGCAATAACCAGGCAGTCGAGGCGTGTAAGGGCTCAGGAACAAGCACTGTCCCACCAAGTCCTGCTCTGCTGTCTGAGGAAAATGGGTAGTAGTGGGGATCCTCCAGGTCAAGGAGGACTGAGGAAGGAGAGAAACTCAAGTGCTGTGGGGTTATAGTAAGGAAGACGGCATTGAGACAAAGACATAGAAACCAGGCTCTCCCACCCATGTTTTGAATTTAAATCTTTTTTCTTAGGAACTAATATCCTTTGAGAACCAGATGCACAGGCTGACAGCTACCCTCTGCAAACATATACAAGGCTACAGATTCACCCGTCTTGGAAAAATATCAACTCTGGTTTTGGGGTTTTTGTTTCTTTTTGTTTTTTGTTTGTTTGTTTTTCCTGTCTACACTCCTTGGGATGACAGCCTTTGAGATGCAAACAAGTCTGAGGCGAAGAAGTGCAAGGGATTTGGCCTAAGTACCATGCGCTTCCCTCAAACCCGCACCCTACAAAACCATAACCTTGCTTTACGGGAAGACCCCGAAGCAGGTCCCAGCTGCTTACAGGAATGACAGCTGCTGGCTCTAGAGCCAGCGGACCCTCAGCAGCACGAGCCGGCTGGATCCCACCAGGGCCAGCCACCCCACCGAGCAACACGTGGGACAAGCAGCCACAACAGTGGTTGCAATGCCATGAAAAACATCCCAAACCGAGGATGGATTCCTCGTAGAACGCCAACCCTGACAGATTACTGTAGGCTTTCTAAATCCGCATGGTTAATATTTTTAATTTGGGGAAGTAAATTGTCAGGTGCTGACGTCCAACATCTTTTGATGAAGTTGCAGGTGCTCAGCAGTTTTTAAAATGTAGTCGCACATATTTGGGCCCATTTGTTTTTCTGGCTACGGCAATTCAGGTGGGAGATTTTAAAGAACTTAAGTATGCTTTTTGCTGCTGGGTTATTGCTAGTTGCTGTGGATATATTGACTAATGGATGCAAAGGGGATACAGGAGTGGTGTATTGTGTTATTAAGAATTGTCAAGCAGGAGATAAACCCCCTTTCAAATGAATATGTGCACAGGTTAAAGTACATCAGTATGGATTTAGACACCACTGTATAAACCCTGGAGTAGTATTTTTGGCTACAGCACTTAATTTAGTTTAAATGTAAAATGGCAATAAATAATAGTTATTTCTCACACAGATAATTAAGTACCTAATATTTATGAAATACCATGTAACACACAGACCTCTGAAGTCTGGGAAAAATCTTATACCAACTTTTTTTGTGATTTATTACATCCTATATATTTCCTATTACATCCCATATGTTACCTAATGAAAGAAAACCTATAAGAAAAGAATAATTTACTTTCTTATAATACTTTTTTTCGATTTTATCTCTTTTTGTTTAAAACTATCCTATTCTGAGCCTCTTCTTAGGTTTCCTGAACTTGGAACTGGCATGTGCTAGCTTGTATCTTTATTATTTGTTGAACTCAACCATTAAAAGCTAAGTGTAATGCTACCACAAACTAGGTCGCCTGCCAACAATTAAGCTCTGACTAAAATTGCGAGCTGCTTGATTTTAAATTACTAAATATGCATTTATGTATTTAAGACTTCCCTACATCTTTGGCCATTATACTTTAAAAGTATTTTATCACAAACCAATTCTCTGAGAAAAAAATCAGGGTAAGCCTGGCAGTCAAAAATAATAGTAGCAAGACTAGTGAGAGAAACTGCTAAGAAGGACAGCAAAATTTCTGGCAATGACAGTATTTATGAGCCACCTGCACAGAAGCAGTGTAATTTGTCTAGGTGACCCATCGCTGCATTCTTAAATATAATTTGCCTACCTATTTTTTAAAATTCCTGGGGTTCCAGCTAGATTTTGGTTTTGAGATGAAAGACTGTGATTGTCTTGGAGCTTGCTTTCTGCAAATTTTTGAGATAAATAATTTTTGTTCTGAAGCAGAAATTTTATTATTTTTATTTCATATGCTCTTGCAGAATTCTAACTTCCCACAATCTCTGTATATAGAAATTTTCCTGCATTACTGCTCAGCAGCAAAGAAAGGATGCTGACCCTACTTATACACATATATCCACTTGTTAAGAACATGAAGAATTTGATTGAGCTATTCATTATGCCCAAAGCTAAATATACGTGTATATTTTTCCACACATAATTTGAAGGGTAACTACTAGCTAGCTAACTTTTTTTAAAAAAAGCCTTTACTAGGTATTTAATGCAATGGACACCTATGGGTGATAGGGAATAGCAAAATTGTGTGATGGATTAATTAAGGACCAAAAATTTAACTTACAGAAAAATATTGATAATAAAAAGCTGAGCATGAAAAATCTGCTGATAAATAGCTGATAAAACCTATTCGTCTTCAACAGTGTTCAAGGACATACCAATAGTCACTCAACAGCAAAAATACCCACAGAGTAATAACGTTCCGTAATTAACAGAGGCAGTCCAGAGAGGCTGTTATTTTAGCACAGAAAACAATCCGGTCTGGCAGATCTGATTTGCTCCTGTTGAACCACACTGACTTACCCCAGTCGCCTTTTGCACCTTCCACCTGAAAACAATTTCCATGCAGATTTCTACATAGTCTTGTTCAGGCCTGAGGTTGGGGCGTCCCGGCCCCCAGCTCTCCACACCCTCCTGGCCTCCAGGAGGGATGTAGCGATTCCACCTGTGAGTCCTACAGCCCCAGTCAAACATGAAAATAATTTCTGATGGCAGGAAGAAAAAAACTCTGCCAGGTGCAAGTGAAAGTTACCAAATATAAAGCGACTCAATGGTTGGCAGCAAACATGCTTGATTGCTTATTTTTCGGTAAGTTTTTCATCCTTGGCTAAACTGACCTCCCTTTGATTGGGAATGTCAACAGAAGTGTTAAATAAATAATCATGACTACTTTTTAAAGGCACAAAAATAAACTTTATAACTTGGACTCAACAAGCTGTTAACAGGTTGCTGATCTTTTACAGAACAGACAGTACAGGTGTTGGTAACTGCCCGCCCAGGAGGCCAAGCATTACATGGTTCTGGCGCAACTAAATCTGAGTTTTTCGATAATTTGTCAAATCAAGTGAGTCAATTTTCATGAGTCTACTTTATCAACTGCTACATATACCTCTGAAAATCTTAGTTTGTCAAGTACACCACCTTTCTCACTATTTCTTAGAAGTATAACACTATGTCCATTAGCACACGTGTTTTCCTCCTTCAGTTCTACTTATGCCCTGTCCCAGACAATGTTTAAGCTTCCTGGCTGCAAATGAAGATGGTTCAAACAGTCCAGCCAGTCTTTATTGTCATAATAAATCAGAAGCAGAATCAAGATTTTCAAAGGAAGTTACCTATGGAATTAACCTCCTCTGGTTAACTTTCTTTAAAATCTTCATTCCATCTGGTGAGCTGAACTTCTTCACTTAAACAGGCTTCCACATTCAGACAGACAAGACAACTTAGAAGGACAGCAATGTTTAACGGGTATGCACAGTTAAACACAGCCAGGAGCGTAAGTACCAGCGTGAATATACTGGAATGATTCAAGATATAGTCCCTATTAATTTTTAGTCCAGAACTCTACCAGACTTGAACGAGTACAAGACAAAACCATTATTCTGCTCCTAATTCCACTACTGCAAACGTAAACTCCAGCACCACATATCTCAGACATACTCACTGTCTTTATATTAGCACTCCAGTGGGTTTTGTTTGGGTTTGGTTTTTTTTTTTTGTTTGTTTGTTTTGATTTGGTTTTGTTGTATTTTTGTGGTTGGTTTTATTATTATTATTACTACTACTACTATTATTATTATTGGTCAATGCTGCTTTCCAAAAACTAGTATTGTTGGCTCAAATATGAATTACTAATCTTCCGATTGGAAGTTTCCCAGTGCCATCTCACAGAACAGAACATATATTTTTATCTCATGCAGGACACAGCTGCTACAAATAACATGTTCAAAATCAGGTGATGACCAAATTCAAAATTAATTTCTTCTGTCATCAGTTCTCTACCATTGTCAGAGCTTTCCTTACACACAAATCAAAGTGATTTTCCCTCCCTCTCTGGATCAATTTCCTTCCACAATAAAAATCAATTCTCAGTCACTTTGTCCTCCACAGTCAAAGTCAATTCCCCTCACGCTGACATACATATTCAAATACATCCCTCTGTAACTCAACGCCACTTAGTGCATGCACCATCAGCATCAATTCAACCCATAATCAAGTCTTTATGAATTGATTTGGTTTACCCACAGACAAACAAAATTAATCCCCACTCACACTTGCTGGATCAATTTCCTCATCCCAGCTGAAATGTGTTTCCCCTCCCTGACCATCCTGTTCCTCCCTTGATCACACAGAAATGCATTTCTACCCTGACTTGTGCCCTTTGGAAGCTCTGGTCTCCTACTAGCATGTCCCTTTCAGGTTTTTATTGCAGCTTTCCCTTCCTTATTCCTTGTTCCCAAGTGGTAGAAGTCCCAGAATACATATTCCATTCTCCTCTTCCTTTCCTTTACATGTCTGTCGGGGGTCTCTTATACAGTATTCCTTCTTTATTCAGTGCTCTCTAATTTTCATACATCTGTTCCTCTTCACTGTGACTTCTTCATCCCTTGTTAAAACTCCACTACTCCTTTTCCTTAAAGCATCTAGTCCGATTTCACAGGGCTTAGATCTTACCACATCGGCTCCAGTAAGTGGCTGAAGCCTGGACTGAAGGCTGCTGAGGTATTAGGGGCCTTAGAATAACACTCCAGCCCTTTTAAGAAAGTATTTCAGCGACAGATCCCAATAGCATTATCATGCCAACGAGCGAAAAAGCCCAGCTCTGACCGGCGGAGCAAGAGTAGCTGCATTTCACTTCTACAAAATTGCAGAAGGCCTACTATGGGCAACGCCTTGGGAAGATATTTTCAGCTTTAGAAGACCTCTGAATATTCCTTACAACCCCTTAAACACCTTTTAATTTCCTTTGGAACACAACAGGACATGGTAGGCTTAGGAAGAAAACTTTCAAATTTACATATTATGCCTCTGTAAAACAGTCTCATTGAGCGTCTCAGAGTTTGAAAAAAACTCCAAGTGGCATTTGTTCATTTTCTCAACATAGGTTTAGCACAATCCCATTTCACTTTATTCTGTTTCAACTATAAAGATGAAAATATACAAATTCTGTTCATAGTGTTATCTTTTTAGTACCTATTACTAGTATCTTGACAAGTAATTCCAAAACATAAGTGCTGACAGAATAAAATGAAATAGAGTTACAGCCACATGTAGCTTGAAGCCTATTAATGTACAGGAATGAATTTCATTTAGAACTGTAGGATGTTCTCAATATCTGGTATATTTTCCTTTCAAAAAAACCCCCATGCAGTTTAAGTTTAGTTAAACGTAAGTTGAAATACTTCACTGAATCAAGGATTCTGCCTGAACCTTTTCTTCCCTTTTATTTATTCATGTATTTTGCTCAAGGTGCTGTTACTGTCTTAGATACCGATCTTTTGAGATTTCAATACACAGCTCTTGGAAACATATCCCAGTTGGTGTAAATTGTCACAGTTCCATTAACTATCTCTCTGAAGTTCTCTCAGACCCAATCCTTCCCTTTAACAAATCCTTGTGGGATGTCATTTTTAAAAAAATGTTTTACAGATGGACTCTGAAGAAAACCCACCCACTCATCATATGTCTCTCACGGTGTTTTTATACCTTTTTGTGGATTTTCTTCCAGGCTTTTCTGATTATGTTTTGAAAATAATTGTTTTATATCTCAAGAAGTAGGAAAATTGAAAATATAAGGAAGTATTCTAGATAATATCCAACCAGAGTTTCACTATCATTCAGCTTTTGAGCAAAACTTCAGCTGGGTTTAGATAGATATGATAGAAAAGTGCATGCTGAAAACAAATGATATCAATATTCAAGTTCTGGTGTGAAAATATTAGATGTCATATAGAGAATATCTAAAATAAATTATATGGTCTGATGACGTTAATCTTGAACTTTATTTTGGTGCATAAAAATGGAAGACCTGCAACTGCAGTGGCTAGACTGTGTTAACGTGCTAATGTAATGTGATTCAAATTGTTTTGACAAATGCATAACGATACCAATCACAGAATTATACTTATATCTCAGTCACTTCCACAATACTAGTCTATTTGATACCTAACCTCAGAAGACTTTTTTGTTCTTTCTAGCAGAATAAACAAAGGGCTTTCACCTTTATTATTTTCCCCAAATAAAATGTATGCTGTTTTAGGAGAAAGTAATTGTATTAGTTCATGATTGTCTTTAGCTATTGCCTCTGCCAGCATTTAAAAATTGTAATGCTATTTATGTGTTCTGTTTGTAATTAAACAGTGCAAAAAAGGGAAATGCTTTCAACGATCATCTGAAGCACAAACAACAAAACAAAACAGTTATTATGTTGGCGTGGAGCAAGTCATGGCTGACTGCTTTCCTGGAAACCTAGTGGATGAGGGTTCCAGGTCCATCCTCTTGATAAATGTATTAGTACCTATTGTTTTAGCACCAGGTGCACATGTTTGCCTACAAATTATTTTCCTTCTGAAGGCCAAACAACAAAAGCCAAAACCCCCTAAACTGGAAAATAACTTCATCCAAGCCCATATCCAGGAAATCCAACACTCTCAGCTATATCATTCCAAAACCCAGGAAGACAAAGCAAGGGAACTGCTATATGTGTATTACGGAGAGAGAAAGGACAATATTTACTCAAGAAACCTCATAGTCTCACTGAGAGATTACGGGAAGCAATGCTCTTTCCCTTTACAGCAAATCAGTATGAGACTTATGAGCCACACCTGCTAAAAGATACAGGGGACATGGAACCAAGGGACTCTCATTTCTGACTGCAGGTTCACCCGGGAAAATTCCTGCAAATCTTTAGTGTGACTTTGCAGCTGCTGGCACTAACAGGGACATTTTCGTTGCACCGAGAGGCCTCACAAAAGCCCACGTAGCCCCCAACATGTTCTTAGCCACTGTCTTTCATTCATATAACAACCAGTAGTGAGGGATCTTCTGCCTTGCACTGCAGCTTCTGAATATGTTACTTTTTTAATTTGAGATCTATCTGACTGCCCATTTTTTTTCTCAAGTACCAGGTCTAACGTTGTCTTTGATTTTAATAACAGTTTGATCTAATTATTTAGCAATAAGATAAAAATCTGATGTTTGTTTTATCGCTCATTTTGATAGAGGTCTTGCTGTACAGCCAGAACAATGACATTTTTGTGTTAGATGACTGAAAGCATGCTCCAAATGTAAAGTTACATGATGCTTTGTTTTTTCTGTTTTATTTTTTCCTCTCCAAAGACTTGGTTGAGAGACTACAGCTGAAGTGTTGCACCCATGTATAAAAGGATCAGATTCATAAGAAGAAACAGGTGAATGGAATGGCATTAAAAAGTTTTCCTAGAAAAGGAAAGCTTTATAGGAATCTTTACAATTAACTTACTTCTGCAATTCAGATTAAATACATCCTTGCAACTCCTTGTGATCACATTGCATGATGAACAACAGATACCATTATCTGAAGCAATTTTAAAAAACATCACACAAAAAATCTACAGCAGATATTCATGCCCTAGGTGTTTAATGTCAGAAACTATAGAAAAGTCCACTCAGGTATTGCCAGTTTTCTGTAATTCTAGTTTTCCGGTTTTCATTTATTTTAAAGAATACTCTTAGAATATTCAGATAGAGTTTTGACAGCATACATAGAGTCACATAAAGGTAGAAATTAATCCTCTTACACTATGATAGTGCAACCAGCAGCACCACTGCTAATAAGGAGCCAGTATTAGTCAGGATATAACCAAATAAAGATTTTAGTTTAAGCTTTCATATTTAGAGACCTTCAAACATCTGACACTGTTACTCCTGCAACAAAAAGCTATTAAGAGATGCAAGGTGAATCAGCTGTACCATAAGAAATTGGGAAGGGAGACACTCATCCTGACAGATCAGAACAGTGTCAAATCTACCGAGCAGTCCCTCCTCCATAGGGAGGTATTTAATTTAGAAAGGCCATTTCAGTGCTACGGGGAGTCAAAAGAACACAGCTCTCTCGCCTGTGATCCCTTTATGCTTAAGATCACACAGGTAATGTCAGCAGCTGAGAACGGGACAGCAATGCGTTACGGCTGCCAATAGTGATCTCCACACACACGGTTCACCAATTTCTAATATAAACACTTTTTAGAAAACCTCTCTCCTGTTGAGGGGCACAGGCATGGATTTAGCATTCAGGGGTACAGGTACCAATAAAGTTGTGCATTTGATTAGCTTTTACTGAAGTATGCTGCTTGGCTCAGTAATGACACAGTTTAGAAATAGATATCTAGAGAGTCATTAAAGTTCTAAGCCATATGGACAACATTCACCTCTGAGGCGGTGACAGAGAACTAATTGGGTGGAATAAAGTGGGAAAGAGACCTGGGAGCCAAGTTTGCTGCTCAGAGAAAACACAAGAAGAAAGGAATGGGAGAGGGAAGTTTCTCGAGAAGGGCAAGAAGAGGCTTTAGAAGTGAAATGTTTTCACTTACTTTTTTACCCATCCTGGTTCAGGTTGTCACCAGTTGCTCACCATACAGGGCCATCTCTCCTGTGAAGAGCCTCTGAGATCTTCCTCCTTCAATGATGAAGCTCTCGGTCCATAAGTCTCATTCCAGTCTCCAAAGAATAGTCCTAGGTAGGTCCGTGGGTAAAATAGGTGGATGTTTTCTCTGTGTGTGCTTTGAACCACCTCTGCGTATAGGGCCGATTGAGGCAGATTAAACAAAATGTAATCAAAGTCACAGCCAGAGGGCCAGTCGTCAGGCAGCCTCTTCTTGTGGAGGCTCACCATGGGGTTTAAATGAGTAAGTGAGTATCAGCTGGCAATAACAAGTAATGTCCTTCTTCAGTTATATGTAAAATAGAAAATAACACTCAGAAATTACTATTGCCTAAGTAAAATGATTTTGTGAAAAAAAAAAACATGCTCCCCCCCCCCCCCCCCAAACCAACCAACCAAAAAAAAAAAAAAACAAACCACCCAAAACCAAACCAAACAGATGCAAAAGAAGGTAGGCTCCAAAAATATCTCATACTTGGTGTTTGGGGTGGAGGAAACGAAAGAGCAGGGGAACATTGCAAGCTCACCTGAAGTGGAGCAGCAGAGAGCATGAAATGAAGCCAAAGCAATTAAGCATGTGTGAACTGCTGCTAGCAGGGAGGCTGCAAATTACTCACCTGTATGTTTGACTTTCTAAATTATTAAAGAATGTTGGGAAGGGAAATCATCAGTCTTGGGGGTGATGGGATCAGCCAAGTATCTAGGACCTCAGGCAGGGGTAGAGAGGAGACAGGAACAGTTTTCTGCCTTTAGAGGGGGTTTTGTCCCCTATAAAAACATCAGGGGAAGTAACAGCAGGTGAAAGAAAGAACCTGAGAAATAAGGTACGATTCCAAAGTTTGATACAGATGGAGACAGCTCTCTTCTCTCCAGCCTTTAAAACTCACACCAGAGACAGACCGTCCTGTGGCGGCTGTGGAAGGCAAGGGATGGGTAGCAGCTGTCTGTCATGTGGAAGCAGTTAAGGTAGGGATGATGGTCAGCCCTGGCAGGCTCTCAGGTGAGGTGATGGAGACGCCTCACCCGAGCAGAGGTCCAGCACCCCTCGCTGCCACAGGGCACTGCCCACCACCCAGTGCCGCCACACTCACCCCGCTGTTACCAGAGCAGCGCTGGGAGAGGAGGCAGAGGGGAGTGTAATTCCTAATCCTCCTCCTTTGGAGGCCGTTTAAATGAGGAATTAGCTTCTGTCACAGTCGTCATCTCCATAATAACATAAAACTAAAGAAAACAAAGCAAATTTAACAAAAGAACTTGCTACATTCTCAATGCATTTCTATTTATGTACTACAATCTGGCTCTTAATATTTTAATGTGGAAGTGCTTCTGAAACAAATTCATTTTTCTCCTACTTAAGGACTGTAACTGCGCCAATATGTGTTATTTTCAACTGTTTTCAGTAATGCATTTTCCTCTCTTAATATTTGTTTTCAGGTATCGGTGTTAGCTCAGTTTTCCAGAGCTCAAAAAAGTGTGGAAATTTCATATTCCATTCAGCACTTTCTCATGAGATATGAAAAGAGTATTCATAGAAAGCAGTTGTATTTGGGTTTAACATTGTTAGCATTTCCTCTCATGAGGGATATTAAATAATTTCATGCACAACTGCTCAAAATATTTTTTAAACTTCTGTAAACATAAGATTGCCAAAATCTAACATATGTTATGTGGTATTTAATCCTCAAGAGGAACTGAAGGAACAAAACACTTCTGCTAAAGTAATTAATAAGCACCAATACAGATACCTAGAAGCTGTTCCATCAAAATGAATCATATCCTTCTCTAAGTCACACCCAATATTTAGCAGTCTAAAAAAGAAAATTCAATACACAAGAATGCTGGCTAAAACGAGTGCTGAAATCTTATGTATCGAGATCAAATCACCAAAGCTGTGCTACCTTCTGGTGCTCCTGAATTAGGAAAAATAGGGAAGTTATTTGTAGAAAATTAATTTTGCCTCTGAGAAATCTGTTTCGGCACAGCATATGAATCCTGTGGGGACTGGCGATTAAGGTTAAAGTGTATGCTAATGAATTATTGAAAGTAAATTAAAAACCAGGAGAGTTCCCTAACTCCATTAAATTTGTAAAGGTATTTTTAGTTGCCACTTACAGAAGTGACAGATAAGTCTTACTTTTTATTTTACTGCAATTTACAGTATGCAAGATTCTCTGTGAAGTGAATCCCATTATAATACTTGGTAAGTATTGCAGTACTTCACATATTTTGTCCCACTATTTACTAAGCAAAAATAGATACAGCTTATAGTGAAGTCAGTGGATTAAGCTCAGGTCATGTGTGAATCTTTTTAATGGACACAGACTTCCTTGGGGTGTAACAAAAAGTTCAGTCTCTATCGGTTCAGTGGAAAAGCTCTTGCCCGTAGTTACTGGGCAGTGCGGTCCAGTGTGGGCTACAGGAAAATGCTTCCAATCCAGGATTCACAGCCTTGAACTTTCTCCTTTCACTCCTTTCCCTTCAATGTGCTAAACAGAATTTACTCCATAAAACCTTTGTGAAGATGCTGTCGGTATTAGCAAAAATGTACTCTTGCAGATCAGGCAGACCACTTATCAAAGAAGAGACCGGATCCAATTTGCTTGTTAGGGTTGAAAATTGGACCTGCTAGCCTTGGGATGCTGTTCCACCTGGCCACAGGGGAGCAAGGGGAAAGGTATTTTTTCCTCCTCCTTTTAAGTTATGAAAGCACAGAGGAAATAATTTAAAATTCAATGAACTGGAGAAGAAACAATAGGGACAGTCTGTATCTTAATCAATGAGGTATTTCATTGGATTACCATTGCTACTTCTGAAATTGGAGCTGCTTAACGGTTTTACGCTGCACTGGATGAATGCTTAAAGTAAAAAGTAAAAATCAACTTCTGAGTCTGTATTAGAATCACGGGCCTTTCCATAGGTGGTGTCACTAGGCTATAAACTCATGCTCATTTGCGTACTTAATATTCCCTGTATTTCTTTTTTTTTCACTATTTATCATATGAACATTTTACATATAAAATCTTAGTTATATATATATTAATATTTGTATTTTCACTATTTATAATAATGTCAATATATTTTTTATGAATGGTTTTGATTTTGTTCTGTTTCTCATTTTAATGTAATCTTTCCAGTAATCTTTATTGAAAATATAATTCCTAATTAAAAAAAAAATAGTTGTTTGTTAACTCTTGGTTTTGATAATTCTTTTGATACTGAATACAGAATTCTGGATGGTTTAAAATGTTATTAATAAAATTCAACGCCTTAGTAAAATAAAAAGCCTGTATTTCTTCATCTTTACAGGATAAAAAATGGAAACTTAGTACTTACAATTTAAAATGTTGTCCAACTCAATTTTCATGTAAAACATTACCATAATTAAATAATGCAGTTATTATGGTTCAGTTCCAGGAAGTTATTTCATTCAGTTGCCATTATTCAGTCCTCATTTTGGTACCCTGAATGTGATAGAAGTGCCATAGGAATGGAAACTTCTTTTTCCTTTACAGAAGGTTCCTCCAAATCGGTACTGAGAAAGTTGGTTGAACCACATAACTATCTGTTTCTGTTTTTTTCATGTGTGCTTCTGCTGGGGAAAAAAAATGTCTATTTTTGCAAAAACGATACATCAATGTACACTAATGATACAACTACTATATTATTACACAATCCTTCCCACTACCATCTCTGCACAGGATCTATCCCCATGGATCAGTCAGCACTCCTCTAGCTGGAGTTTCACTGCTTGCTTTAGAGCACAATTTAGCTCGCTCAATAAAGATATGTATAATTTATTTATTTTTATCTTTAGTTGAAGAGGCTTTACCACAAAGCAAAATAAAGTGGCCATGAAATTTTGGCTCATCAGCAGATGAGATGTACGTTAACCTAAGCTGCCTGTGATTGAACAGGCTGAGAGCAGAGCAAGTTTAATTAAATAGATGGAAGAATTTAAGAATCACATTAAAGAAGATGAAAACCCCATGATGCTGAACCCTTTCTTTAACAAAGTATTATAAACCAAGTCTTTAACCAATATTATTTTTGCATCTTCTATGCAGGATGTAGTTCTGTAAAGTGTTGTTTTGAAGGTTCTAGAGACAAAAATACACTTTTCTATAGAAAAAATAATGTGGGAACTGCCTGCTAAGCTCCTTTCAACTACATCACAAATTTACATTTTCACTAAACACAATGTATTTTTATAGGTGGTGTTATTATTTTTTTCTTATTTTGGAAACAACCCAGCCCTTCCCCAACATGAAGACTTTTGGATCCACTCGTCAAGCTCTATTTGACACAAGCGGTAGAGGTCTAAAAGACGCAAAGTTCAAGAACGATGAAAATTGGCAGCTGGAAAGGAAAACCACCGTCCCTACAGAAGGAAAGCTTGAGAATTCCACATGACAGCTCTGTTTCACCACACAGTATATTTCAGCTGGGCAGCGAGCGCCCACAGCTGCTCACCCACTGCAGCATGGTGGGGTCACCTCCAGCCAGGAGCTGGGGGGTGCTGGAGCCCACTGACACCATCTCAGGGGCTGGTGGGCACAGAAGTATTGGGCACGAGGGAAACTGGTTCCAGGTCTTCTGCCCTGTGAATGTAGGATACACAATTGCAAGAAATCAGCCTTCCCTGTCTCACAAGGTAGCTTTTCCAGGTTTTCATCACACAGCGATTCTTCGTTTGACACAGAGCTGAAGCTGAAACACTCAAAAATCAGGTTCTGAAAGAAGCCACACTGAGAACTTCACATTTTTCACAGCTCAGCAAACGCTGGCATGGAAAAGCTCTGTTAACGTGGTCCACATATCTGGGCTGAAAATAACACTTAGCTGTAGACATACACATCAAGACAGAGATGCAAAAAATTCCAAATATTTTTCCACATAAATTCGGAATGACAAAATATCATCTGCTAACACAAAACAGAATGAAAAGAACAAAATCTCATTTTTCTAGGTATTTAAGCTCAGTAACTGTCTAAATGAAAGGGCATTTTCACTCCCTGCTTTTAAGAAACCAGAATTTATAGCAGTATAGTAGAAGTCTTCAAGGTCAAAGGGTATATAGTCTGCTTGCTGCAATATAATCTGACATGATAAATCATGTACAAGCAACCAGCAGTGCTGCAATCATGAATTTGTAGAAGGAGAATAGAAAATGATTTTTACAAAATATTCATTAAACTATATAGCAATTTTCATTTTTTATGTGCTCTGTTTTACTGCTTTGTTTTTCCTTCACAATAAAAAATCTTTTAAAAAAGCCCTTTCTCTTCCTTATCTCTCTTCCAACAAACATTATGCCACAGAGAAAAGACTGCTAATAGAATAGTTTTAGAGAAAGCAGGTAGAGGCTTTCTTTGGGACTATATCACTACCATATAAAATGGACTTTTCATGAAGTATGAAAGAAAAAGTGACACATATTCAGTCCTCTTTTTTTTTTTTTTTCTAAGTTATGAAAACACATGTGTAACGTTCCTGAGGACGATGGCAGAGAATTAGAGCTTTCCAAAATGCCTCAGTCTGCTGCTTGCTCTATTTGTATTTCACCCGAAGGAAGAAATAATTAGAAGATTGACAAAAAAAGTTATGGAATTCATTTAGAGCTAAATCATGCAGATTTCTCAGGATGGTTAAAATCTCTGCTGAACCAGTAACATAACATGGGATCACCTGAAAGATATGTTTTACAAGGTACAAAAGAAGATCCTAAAGCAGCCTATGCCATGATTGAAGGCTGGGAGCGGAAGGGAATTTGAGTCTAGCACGTATAGTCTTTGGACTTTCAATACAAGCTTTTATGGGCAATACAGACTAATAAAATTGCAATAAATATGAATTAAAATAGGAAAAATGCACAGAATCCAGTGCATTAATCAAAACAAAGCAGTTGAGAATCATCTTACTCTCAGACAGGATGGGATACAGAGAATGAGAGTAAATTCCATCACTTACAGTACTAGCTAACACTTAGTTGTACTGATAGAATTGGCTTTCAAGGTGCTGTAGAAGCAATGCTGCCTTTTTACCCCCTCTCCTCATGCAGTGACCCCTAAGAAGTCTGACTTTAATCCATTGATATCTGAGAGGGAATTTTTTCAAATTAAGAACAAGTGGCCATGCTTCTCATAATCTAACCACATTAGGAAAAATTCTAAGACCTCATACGAGAATGAATCATTACTAGCAACTTTTTTCTCTTTTCCATTCTTATTTTAAATTTTCAGATGACATCATGTCAGCACTTTATACTATGTTCTACTTCATGTTCTTGGTCAGTTATAAACCAGTACTTTACATTTCTCTTTATGATGATATTTCAGTGAATTTAGATTACTTCTATCCATATTATTTGTTCAATGAAATGAGGGTAGATAGAGCTGGAGATAGAAAAGGGGAATGGGACTAGATCTCAAAGGACGGACTTGATCCATTCCCACTGTATTAAACAGGCTTTGCTACTGAATTAATTAAGAGGCTTTGAATATGGGGAAAGGGTTGCATTGCAGTCTACTAGGAAAGCTTCTCCCCATCTATTTTTTTTTTATTATTTCACTTCTTGTGTGTATTTAAAGAGAGTTAAAAATTCTATGCATTTAGAAAAAGAATGAAAAGTCTAATACTAACTGTACTTGTTACCTGTTGCAATTGATTGTATGTAATTGCTGAAACCATTATCTTTTTTGCTGATATTATCTGTTAAATTCTGGCACAAAACAAAGTAAATGAAATGTATCTTTTTTGTTCCTGTTTCAAATCCAAAGGAAACAAGTTAATTTCCCCCCCCCCCCCCCGTGAATTTTCCTAAGTACCTGAAAATATTTATTTCAGTAACTCAGAGTTTGAAATTGAATTAATTCCCTGACAAAATGGAAGAGGCTTATTTTTTCTCCTGAGTGTGCTAATGTTTTCAGGGAATACACCCTTTTCTCCTTTTAAGATCTGAATGCATTCTGGCATACCTTTGCAGGTCTTACTTGGAATCATATAGTGACAAGACTATGCAACGGTGAAATGGTAGGAGCCCGTGGGCACAGACACCCGGACCTCATAGAATAAGTGGGTTGGACACAATCGTGCCATGCAGCAGATATGATCTGTAAGTTATTTGGTGGACCATTTAAATTTAATAACACTTCAATGGAAAAGTCTTCCTGTATTACACTTCTAAAAAATTGGCATTGTCCACCAAATGTGGTTTTTATTTACAGGCTAAAAATAGTTGGGTTTATAAACATGATGGCTGCCTATTTGACTTAAGTGTTTTGTTTATTACTGTTATCTTTTAGGAACTTTAAGATTTGTAGCTTAAATTGTTTGTTAGCTTGTCAGAAAGAACTCAATTCCATTTCACTGTCTCTATTTTATGATATCCATAGCCCTCTTATTTGACACTCTTTAATGTTATTTCCAGTGTTAGCTGGTGCCTGTAACTAGCAACAATGAAAATCAGTAAATGTCTCATGCATTCAGGACAGCTGAGGCTATTAATGTTGGCCATTTACTTCTAAAGAACAAAACTGTTTGAACTACTTAGAAATTGGTAATTTAAACAAACATATGCAACAAAGATACTAATTCTAATATTTACTTCAGGAATAAACTGTTTATTACACAAAATCACTGATTCACTTACAGATATTAATATATAACGGCCAACCCCCCAGTCCATGAAACACTTGCCATTTCTATTTGGGCTATCACTGGTAGCAACAGGATTAAAAAAAGGGAAAGAAAGACCTCAACTAAATCAACCCTTCTCCTTTATTTCAGGAATGGCAGGAGTGAAATATTTATTAGCCGACTGTATAGATTTTGCACCTTATAGCCTGTACATGCTAACTCAGAACACCTGGGCCACATCACGATCTGCCTTTCAAGTTGCAACATCAAATGCACTGCTGCTCCACTCCCTGGGCAAACTCTAGCAGGACATCAGATTATGGATGTTAAAAGCTCTCATTTTTACACAAGAAACCTAGTAGTGGTACTTATTAACAGAGAAACTATTTTGACTTTTTTTATATGGTGAAGCTTGAAAACATTATCCCTGCGAGGGACATATAAATGGAAATTAGATGCTGCTTTTGCCCAGAAAGCAAGCAGCTATCAGCACCATCGAATGTTTGCTTTTCCTTTTCTTTTTAATTCTTTGGAACAAAAAGGCCAGCTGGCATTATTTCCATTTCTATTGTTTTCTCAAGATTTAAAGAGTAAGCCAAACTCACAATTACCATATATCTAGATGGCAGACAGTCGGTGTGTAATAGATAAATCTACCCAGCATTGATGATTAGCCTTCAGCTTTTGAGAAGACATCCTGCTAGTATTGCACTCATAATTTAATTTAAAATATATCGTATGAAAATTAAATGCACCTCTCAAACCTGCTGTTATTCTTCACTTTATTCACTTTTTTTCTCTCTAGGTGTGATTACACTCGTTGTAGTAACTGTGGTCTGCCATTTATAACTTTCCGTGTCTTTTGTGTCCAGTGAACTAGAAATAGCTCAGCCCAGTTCATCTGACCTGCTGGAGAGATGCCTTTACTATAATCAGAGGCTAACAGAGAGCATTAAATATTATTTTGAGTCAGTAAACACAGAAGTCTGCAGTAAATGCAAGCTGATATAGTTCAGGCTGGATTTACTGTTCGTGTAAATAGGTTCAATCATGTCTTCAAAGACTGAATAATTTGCAAGGAAACTAATGCTCCAGTAGAATTTGTAAATTTTGGGAATGGTACTGTCTTACCGTTCTGATTCATCCTCATAGGTCTCAGGGTCCCGTGCCATGTGAAAACTACGCAGGGACTGGTAAAGCGTCCAGCTCTTACACAGAAACTGTCTCAAATTCCATAGAAGAGGGGGGAGAAGTCCTAACTCATGCCCTAACTTCCAAGCTCCTACCTGTAGCACCCTGTCCTCAGGAACAGTACCCACAGAAGCAGTGCTTATAAATTTCACAGATGCCAGGACTGGCTGCTTTATTGCTCCAAACCCCTAACAGTCAGTGGTAAGAGAACAAAAATTTAAGTACTTAATAGCAATGTTAAATTCTGCAGAATTAAAATGGTTGCTGAAATTTTTATGTTTCATGCTTTTCACTGGCAAACACCTGTACTTAACAAATAAATGCAGCTTGTTCAACTAACTTTAGAAAACAGTCTTTGAGGCAGACGCTTTTACCTTTGGATTAGAAGGCCTTAGAAAAGCAGGCTTTTAGTGGTAACTGCAGACCACAAATCAGTATGATTATCACAGTAACCCATTAACACCAATTCAGCAATTGTATCTTTGTTGCCAGCCTATAGGGCTACCTCTCCGCTGCAGATCTGACTTTTCTGTACTGACCGAAATGTATGTGGAAGTTGAGCTACGCTGCAAGTGCAATATGGTTAATATGTTTGCTATACCGTTAATAATAGTAATGAAGAGGAATCCCATGAAGCATTTATATTTTAACATTATAATTCTCTTTGGGATTTAATGCAGAGGTTTACAAAACTAGAGCTAAGCATATATAAATGGAAAGGGAGTTCAGACTTGCCCACAGCTAAAGCTCTTCAAAGGATCTGGGGTTGCATCCCTTCACTTGAAGTAATGAAGGGGAAATCTGGAAACTACCATCTTGATAGAAAAATACATTGCTAGAAATCTTTCTCTTTTATATGTTTTTGTTAGTCATTGAGCAAATCAGTCTGCAGCTACTAAATTTCAAAAGTAGCCATTTGCTTTACAGAGTGACCACACTATGTGGATTCTAAGTATCAAGAATCTTTGTTCAAAGCAGTACAATTCCTAAAGAAAAAGCACTTTGTTGATCATTACTGCAAAATTCTTTTCTCCAGTTGAAACCCGTGCCTGTTCACCTGGGAAGAATTTTAATACAGAAGCATTTTAAACGTTAACACCTACATAATAGCCTACAGAAAGTGCCTAATAAAGGCTGATTTAACACTGTATTTGATTAAGCTGTATCTCCATCTGCAGAAGGTAAATGGATTCTTAAATTACTAGGGATAATTAAAGCCCACAAACCTCGTAGACCCCTTGCATCAGTTCCTGTGCAATGGATAAGGCAGCAGCTCCACCCCATCCTACTGTCTGTGTGTACCCTGAGTTATATAATGAATGCTGCCATATTATCTCTGAGTATGAAATTAAAGCCAATGCATCCGTTCAATCTCACAAGGTACCCTCCTTCCAAAGGCATTAGAAGAAGCTTAATAAGTACCCTACGCTAGTGCTGACCTTGCGTGCAAAGGAAACATCTCTCCTTTTACTATGACCACTGAATCCACCTTGAAGAAGCGAACAAGCCCCAGAATACATGGCTGGATACATCTAAATCTGCACCAAAGGTCATGTCGTGACAGTTGTCATGACGGTGGGAAAAAACTATTATATCAATATTTCAATCTTCTGAACTAACTAAATTCCAACATCTTTAAGAGTTATTGGTTCCCACATTTCACAGAAGAAGTTATCAAGACCTTCTTTAATTATTAAAATCGGAAAAGTAAACATGACTGTTGCTGTTTTCCCTCAAACTATCAGATATTTCTCTGCTTACACATAGTAGTAGTATTAGTAACATACAGCTACACTGCAATTTAGACCTGACAGACGATTTGTAACTCACTCTCATAACTTGTGCAGAAGTTCTGGTCTTTGAAATGACTCCAAAAAAGGAGACAATAGAAATTCATAACAGAAGGATAACAATCAAAAGAGGTTGTGGGTTTTGGATTTTATTTTTCATTAAATGGCTAAAACACTTAACAGCCCAAATGCTCCAGTATAGCTAAGCTGAGCTGAAATTTTAGCAGATGAATACTTTGAACTCAGCCAAACAAGGTTATTCAAAGTAATTTCACCTGAAAATTAAGCAAAGTTTAGCAGGTACAAGTATAATTGCTAGATCTTTATTGAAAAAACAATTTTATTTAAAATGGACACACCATCCTAAATTCATTATTTCTGTATTAATGATACAGAGAAGCTGATTTTTAGATAGAATCACACTAACATACAGATTGTATTTTGATAGCACATTTTCCAACTCCACTTAAAACAAAGAAGGCAAGAAGAGATTTGAGGAATTTTGAATCCCGCTCTGCATGCATTAGTCAGTCTTCTAGAAAGACAAAGTGAGAAAAAAAGGGGCTATAAAATGTTTTCTTTTTTGATAATGGGAGAAAATTGTCCAGTTTCCAATTTTGTTGTTGACTTTGCTGATAAGAAATCTGCTGTTAATGAAACCTTTGATTCTAATTAATTTAACAGCAAAAAAAAGTGATTCATTGTCTTTTAATTTAATGCCAAAATTTACCCTTTTTGCTGGTATTTTATAAAAAAAGTCTGTTTCCCTTGAAAAGCCCCTAGGCAATAGTTTTAAAGTCTACAGAAAGTAGAGAGAGGAAAAGGAAAAGATTTGGCAGGATACTAATATTAAAAAAAAAAAAATATTAAGAGGTTTAAGCCAAAAGACCTTAACAATAAATATCTATCAAATGTTTATTATCTTTAGAAATGCTGTGTTAACACACTATGGGCAAACAAGGTATTGCAGTGGCACTTACAGGTAACTCCACAGCTGTTACAACTATGGCACAAACTTCGCTAGATTTGGTTCCACAAAAATATTCCACTGCTGAAACATACCTGAGTATTATTGCAGTTCTAGAGACATGTAAAACTAAAAAGCAAGGCACCGGGTGCATTTCATTTAATTGAAATGGAGCAACTGAGTTAGAACCTCCTGGTCCTTAAAGGACAGTAGCAAAGACAAGCACATCTAGACTTAATTTTATGATTCTAAGGGTCTCCTGGATATGTGTGTCTTCGTTCGTTGACTGTTCAGGAGACCTATAACAGTTAAACACCTAAGTTAGACACCCCAGTTCAGTATTGAAAAGTTAATTTGGGCCAAAGCAGTTTAGAGTTCATCTTTACAACATGACAACTGCAACAGAATTGCGAACAGGACCTCCTCGAGATTCTTGTCAGAAAGCACAGAATCACAAAATCATTTAGGTTGGAAAAACCCTTCAAGATCATCAAACCATTCTATGATTCTTTGATTCCCTAAGGTCACATCTAGGGAATGAAGTTCCATGGAGGTGAATCTGTGAGAAAGCACTACGTACAGCACAAACAATTCAGCGTGTCCCTTCCTCACTCACCCTCGACTGCTGTGACGTGCCACCCCACGCTAGGGCTCCTGGTCCTGTCCGCCCCCCCGGCAGCCAGGCGCCTGCCCCCGTGTCCCCCACGCAGCACCGTCCCTGCCGCTGCGGCACCGAGCCAGGGCTGCTGCTGGGTGAGCTCAGCCGAACCACACCGAGACGCTTACCCCGCGCTAAATCAGCTCAGGCTGGCCGATGTGCTCCACACTGTTTAGCTCTGCGGAAAACAATCCATCCAAAAAGAATTCGGTGCACATCTCTAGGTGGACAAAATCTATTCCATTTTGGGGGGGAATTTTCACAGTATATTTCTTCCAAGCAAATCTGATCAACAACTTTTGCCTGCATGAATACATTTTAGAAAAATAAAATAAATCTGAAGAACAATTGGCATATAAGCAGAAATATAAGGAACATGACAAATGAAGAATGTGTTGGAAACAGGTTAGTTTGGGTCTCAGTATTTCATGTCAAGGATTTAGAATAACTGATATAATTTTTTTTAATTATTGTTTTATGTAGTACCATCACTTGAGTCTTAACTCCAGAATGAGTGAATAATTAAAAAAAAGCAAACCAAACACCACCACCACCACATTATATGTAGCTTAGCAGGAAAGGCAAAAATAACCACATTACTTTTTTGGTTTTGTTTTCTCTAGGCCAAGTGTTCTAGTGTTATGATTGAGGAATCCAACAGCTGTAACAGAAATTATGCAAAAAGGAAAAAACAAATTTCAGCAGATTTTAGATCGGAATAGACATTTAACTGCTATGTTCCCCAGCACTGAATGAATGGTGTTTTGAGGGTGGCAAACAAAATTAAGGTTTGAGGTACAACATGTAACATCAATACAATGTACAGTGATTCCAGACCTACTACACAGCAGAACTGCTACTGAAAGGAATTCCTGGTGCTTAGTCAAAACATTACTTAATGGACAGTCAAAGCTGCCTGAGAATCTTCAGTGTCCTGACTTGATATACATTTTCCCAAATAATTTCATTAATTTGGTAAACGATGCTATCACCTAATAGTTTACATATAATACATTTTACTTAATAATAATAATAAAAAAAAAAACAACAAAAACAACCAACCCTGGGAGTTACTATGACAAGTACAACATAATTTGAAGGGGTTTATACCACTCAGGCACATTAAAGGAGAAACACACTCCTCAAGTCACATATGTTCTATTGTAAACTTTCAATTTTGCTCCAACAGATGGGATGGCTGCATTACAATGGAATCATTTATGTGTGAGGGAAACTGCAATTTCTTCTTCAGTCCATGTTTTATTTGTCATAGTAATTGATGCTGGATCTTTTGACAACAAACAACTTTTCAGCTTGCAGAATTTTCTTGTACTATGCTAGTAACACTGATACTGCTCCTCATGCTATGGAATGCCTATAGAGAGAGAAGACAGTAGAAAATGTAGCGCATTAAATGAATGACCAACGCTATATGCTGACCATGAAATGCAACCTGACATATGTTTCACTCAGTTCTGAGTTATTTTAGACGCAGTATGCCAGTGTCCTTTGTTCAGCCTTGTGGACTGACCTTGTGACACTGCATGAAGCTTGCTAACCCCTCTCTATACTTTCTCAGAAAGTGGCTGAGCAAGTCCAAACACAGTATGTCACCTTGCCATGTTTTTGCAACAGAGAAAAACAGTCACCTTTTGCAAGGGAATTAAGAATTTGAACATGATATAATCTTGTGTCTGAGACTTCCTGTATTATTCCATTTGCAAGAAAATTAAGAACTTGAAAATGATATAATCTTTGTCCGAGACTTCCTGTATTATTTCATTTGCAAGATGACATCATGTCAGCTTTAGCTAACATGAAAACATTTTTACATAAAACAGTTTCAGCAGGTTAACACTTTTCTGCGACTAGAGGTCCTGAGAATATTTAAAAATAATACCCCTCCAAACAGAAATTATTAATTTAAATCATACATAATTTTAATACACTATTTTTCTGTTTTTTAAGATCTTTTAATGACAAGCATTCAACATCCCTACCCTCCCTGAAAATTCAATGGATATTCCAACTTTGTACTCAACTGCCTCAGAAGTATAAAGTGCTGCCGATCATATAAATCAGCAAGAAGTGTTACATACAATTCGACATTAATCAGAACACGCTATAGCATTTAAATACACCAATACAGCATCGCTGGGAACTTGCATGTGCAAAACACTGCCATGTAAATGATGGCCTGATGTACTTCATTCATGTACCAATTTAATGTGTTAAAAAATAGCACGAGTTTTGAAGGACAGGCAACAGAGGAAGATATAGCAAATAAGAGTTAAGTCACTATTAACTGTATATGTATTGAACAATTAAGTTCAATTCTGGATAGAAATATAATTATCAGCACATATTCAAGCCAAGAGAGTCAGGGACATAAGGATGTTCTTTGCTAATGCCAACACAGATTACAGAAAACTACTACAAAAATGACCACGTGACTGAAAAAAAGCCCAAGGATACAATGATTTTCCAAGTTATGCAAAAAATGCTGGGGTTGGTCAAACCCTAGCTCAAGTCTAGCTCAGACACACAAAACTTTGAGAATTATATTAATCTGGATAAATTACTTCTACCAAAATAATACAGGAAAAACATGACAGAACTTCAGCTGTGTCCATTCTGACCAAAAACACTTTTTCTCTTGAAAGTGTTTAAATATCTTTAAAACTATTATTTTTGAAAGTTCAGAAATAGCACTTGCGCCATTTTATTGTTACACCAGGAACAAACCCAAGCATCTCCCTACTCTGATGAGTGCTATATAGATTCCAATCTTTACTTTTTAGTGCAGCCTACATTGCTTGGCAACTGTTTCAGTAAGAGTGACAAAGGTGAATGAATGGATAATTAAGATAATAACTCATGAAGGACCAGATTCTGTTTGTATTAAATTCAACAGCAAGCTTGGTTTATCAGATCATAAATAAAGCTACTCCCATTTAAAATCGGGAATACAACAATTATCAGTGGTAAACAAGGATACTCTGCTATCATAAATTCTGGAAATCCAGTGATAACACAATGAAAAATTAATGCTATGACTGACACAGCTGAAAAGAAAAAGGATTTCTCAGCTGATTCAGTGAAGATTTAGGATCTCAAGTCTTTCCATTGCTTTAGCTAAATGCTTGGATATGAGAACATAGGAATCTATATTTGGATGGTAAGTTCTAAAATTGTACTAACATTATTTCAAATCTTGGGCTACCCATTAGTTAAAAATAGCGTAGATGTTACATCTCTAAGATCACAGATGCCTTGATTGTGCACATATTAGTCATTTTCCGTTTCCACAGAATTTGGGTATTCATCATAATTTTCCATTTAAGATGGAAAATTGCCTCTCAGGCCTAAAAAAGAAAATGCAGCTTCAAGTTTCCAAAAAAAGATACACTTCTTGAACTCCAAACCTAGAAACTAAGTTCTGGACTGGTTCCTATGAGAGACCTGCGGGTGTGAGCGCCAGCGAGGGGGTACCTGCCGGCGCAGGGGCTGGCTGATGCGTCTGCCAGGGTGTCACACCTTGTCCCAGTAGTCCTGGGAGGCCATTTCACACGCCTGCGTCCCACAGCCAAAACCGCTTGTAGCATAATGCATTCTGAATAACTCCAAGTTAAGCTAACAGACTTGTTGATTTACTGTTTTACAGCAGTAAATCACTGTCAAACAATGAAGACACATTGATGGTTATAACTCTTTTCTCTGTTGACACATCAATCTGTCTGTCATCCAATTCAGAAAAGAATCCATTACATTAATATGTTTCCACAGGAAAATTGAGAAATTCTGATTTTAATCTAAACATGGTGATTATTTTTGTAAATATCAATTTTAGCTTGTTTAAATTTCTTCTTATAAGAAATGAAATTTTAGTTTAAGAAACGAAACAGAGCTGAAAAGAAGGAAGTATTAGGGCAGCTAAATTACTTTTTTTATTTTTTTAAAGTAATATTGCTTCTGGAGAAGGTAACACTGTATAAAACAGAAATGAAGCTGCTACAAATGTTATCTTCCTCAAAACTACAGTATTCTCATTCAGGAGGATACAGATGCATGAGATATTTTAGGTATGTTAAAAATTCACAAGAGGCTTTTCTTTCATTCATCAAACAGAATTAGCTGATACATATTTTTTCAATCAGATACATACTAATGCTTCATCAAATAAATAACAACTCAAAAAGGCATAATTCTACTGAATCAATGCAGCTGCCCCTGTAGGCCCAGATGGAGATGAAAATCATAGAAGGCTGAGAGAGAGGCTCCTTGAACTCATTTCCAACACCAAACACTGCACATTTTGCACAGAGGCTCTTTCTTTTCAGGTTCACACCTGCATTTGTGGAGGAATTTGATTCAGACAACCATCAGAACATGGGATGAATCTGAACTAGATCCATGAGAATTCAAGTTTTTGCATCTGCAGAAAAGAGTAAAGCATTTCATCGTATTTCATCTTCAAAACGGAGGTTTCTTCTGGTACAGACAAAATCACACCTAAACTACCTGAAATTAGGTTCTTTTTCTTCTGAAATTTTATTAATGATCTTTATATTTTCAGACTAATACTGCTTTCTGAAGATGATTTTAGTGCCCAGTCAGGTGTAACTCATTTAATCTCTGGTCCAGAAGTTCAAAAGTACTCTTCCCTAATTCAGTTCACATGGCTAGAACTTGAAAGTTACCTTAATGAGACTAATATAATTGTTTTCAGCTTTTTGAATATTTTCATTAATGACAAGGAAAAGCTTGGATTAGCAAAAATATCATGGACTAAAGGAGCAAAATAGAAATTATTTTTTTCAATAGACTGGATCACACAAGTAACCTTTGTCATTACTATTTATGTGCTTCAAGTGTGTCAAGAGAAGACAGCATTAACTTCTACCACGCCAGATATGTAGAAATGATAATTTCCTACCAATATTATTCTGTAGGCAGCTTCTCTGAAACATTAGAAAGGTTATCTACCTTAAAAAAAAAAAAAAATCATCATGTGTCTCAGTATGTCAGTACTATGTTGGCCTCTGTGTTAGCATTTTTATACACTTGTGGAAGACCATGGTGAAAACACATGGCAATTTCTTATAGAATAAAAATGTATTACTGACTCGTATATCATTTACTGTGAAACTTTTCCAGATATCATAAAGGTCATGAAATCGTGATAGTTGCATATGAATGTTGGCAGATGTAATAATGTAAACTTCAAGGCTTGAGCAGGACAAAGAATTTATATTTGTCTGTAGGCCATGGTCTACAACTTATTTTCCTCCACATATACTTTTATCTTTATGCAAATAATTTTGAATTTCATGCTATTTATTTTTTGGGCTGTCTTACATCAGTTATATTTTAGATTACTACTCACTACAAAATGCTTGCCATGAATATTTAGATGCTATAGCTTCCATGGTATGCAACTGAGACAGAGAATGCATTTTTTTTCTCTTTTAACCTAGAGGTGACCTACCACTGGAATGCAGTTTCCTCTTTCATCATCGTTACTCCATAAAAACGCTAAGAGCACTCTGTCATGCAACATTTAGACAAAACCCAACCAAACAAACAAAAAATCCCTCGCAGACTAGTAATTACATTATTACTTGGAAAACAAAGGGAATTTTCCTTTGTGGCTCAGATGTGGACACAAACGTAACAAATAATGAGAAAGAAATTTAGAGCATGTTTTTCCTGTGACACAGGCCTACAGCCTGCAGCCAAGCAATACTAGCATGAACCCGGGGACAAGTGACACAGCCCGGCAGACACTAGCTCGCCCACCAGAAGGGGCTGGCTGCAGCAATCTCCAACTAAAGGCATTTTTCAGACGCTTAAAGTTGCCTGCAAACGCTCAGTTTGGGCAAGAAATTGAAACAGGACAGAAAGCCTTAGGAACTCTTAAACTTGTTTCAGTCCGTGCTCAAAATCTTTAAAACCCTGTTGGTAATTGTTTAGCAGTGCTAGGCGATGAGCGTGGCTGTTATCTGCCTCGCACCGGCGGTGTGCAGCGGAGGCTCTCTGTGCTGACAAACAGAACAGAAGCAGTAAGCAAGCTCTGATTCCAAGGGTGACTACAAAAACACAGGCAGCGAGGGACGTGTAAGGAAATACCAAGGCACTATTAATCAGCCTGATAGGCAACAAGCACAGCACAGCAGGGGCTGTTTCCTTGAGAAGTCTCGAGGAGTTAACCCCGTGAGGTTTCCCATGCCATGTATCCTGGGGGATGCGCGGGCTTTTGGTCCCTAAATGGTAGCCAGGTAGGATGTTGGGAGGAAACAAAGAGGACTGGTCTTCAAAGGGAAATTACTAAAACCTACTGAAAATAATGGAGTGAGTTCAACTGCCATACAATTCCAGAAATGTATAGCCATGCTAACAAAATTAAACAGTTAAAAGTGGTTAGAGGGAACAGATATATGACTCTGTACACTCTATTAATTGGAATTTCTGCAAACCTGAAACAGAAAAAGTTATTCCTTTTGCAGTATTTCTTAACAATTATTTGGGAATTTCCAGCTCCCTGCAGGCTTAAAGAGGTATCAAGAGAAGCATAAAATTATTGAATTAGTTTTCAGATATGTTAAGCCTTTTGGCTCACATTAAATCAATGGCAAATGAGATATGCCACATCTCTAAAAAGCAGATCACTCATTCACAATCAAAATATGACTTCAAAATATCTGGTATAAGTGTTTTTAAAATTCAAAATGTATCAATAAATTCAAAAGTCTTTTGATGAAGATTTTCATTAGATAAAAAATTCCACATGACAGTTAAATATGAATACTACTGGAAAGGATAATGATTGCACACATAATTTTCAGATTCTTTTTTTTTTTGGCAAATGATACTAACTACCATAGGAACCACATATAAATATATTATTTCTCAATTCATAGAATTCTTTCCATTGAGAAAGGGAAAAATGTACTCTGTATATAATTATTACTCTATGTGTGTTCATGTTATGTTTCAGTTTAAATTAAAACTTGCTTCAGGAGACTCTTCGGTAGTGAAACAAAACAAATGTTAGTGTTTCAGTTTTGCAGATATGATTTAGCATTCAAAAAGCACCTTTACAAACCAACTCATTCTGCTGCATTTTTTAACTTTTGTAAACAGATTGCAGAGAAGGAGCCAATGCAGATCTGGACATCTTGTATGTCATCAGGCACAGCTTTTGAGTTTTTTATTGCATAAGGGATGGATTTCTGACAACACATTTTAAAAATTGCTTCTTATCCAAAAAACGACAGGCAAGAAAATTACTCATGAAGAATAATCTTTGTTCAGTAAGTGTAGTCCCCCCACGTTCTTTGCATCGGCCGAGTAAGTTGGCTATGCGTGTGGAACACCATACGGATTGCAGGGGACAAAATCTACCCAAAACTGCGTGCCACAGGGTGTCTCCACAGCAGTTCGTGGCTTCTGCTCCAGTCCCTGGGCTTGGGAAGGAGCAGAGACATCTGAGTTTCCATAACCAGGGGTCTGTAACTACCAAATCTGTTTGGATAAGAATAAAGTCAGATCTTTCAGATACCTATCACTGGACGATGCAGTCTTGTGAAAAACTAAAAAATGGTTTGTTTTTTTTTTCAATAATTATGAGAGTTATATGGATTATGGTAGTTATATAGGGTTTTAAAAAATATGTTAGTTTTTCAACAGCATTTATTAAAGAAAATCATGAGTAAGAGGGAAAGCTTTTTTAAAAATATCAATGCTGTCTAAGGAGTGGGAAACATTTGGTAGGAGTAAGTGGTCAATGCTCATCATGGGAAAGAATGAACAGAGTATTTCAAAGTTTGGTGTTAAAGCATGTAAAATACATTACATTTATAAATGTAATAACATTTGTATGAAAAAAAAAAAATATTTCCACTAGTTTTTATAGTATTTTCCTAACAAAAAGAAAATCCACTCAGAATTTGCACAACTCAAAATTAATTTCATCAGCTGTATCAAGGGAATTAAACTTCTCACTAGTCAGATCCAAAGCAGTTATATTCAGTGCACCAGTGTAACCAAGAAATAAACAGTATTATAGAATGATGCAGGAGGAAGATGAAACTATAGTGCTGAAAAGTGGATTCTATTTCATTTAAAACTTCTGCTTCTATCTGTAGTAATGGTCTCAGTAAGATGGTGTAAAAATTTTTAGGAGCAATTAAAAATTCTTACCTGAGGAGAATTTGAAAAGACTAGAAAGTGTACTTCATAAAGCTGTAAAGAAGGATACATCGTACAAAACTCATACTCATTAATGGTATGTATGGAATACGCAGAGCTGCTTCCTGTTCCAGGAGCACATCTGAAGAATATCCAAATACCAGGTTGCTCCTCTCCACTAAGCTTGTGGTCTTGCCTACATCATCTGCACTACATATTTAGTATCTCTGCTTTATTCATGTAGATTGCCTAATCAGATATCCTGCTTCATTTCTCTTCTACATAAAATATATATTAAAACCCTTCAGCACTTCAAATTCTCTGCAAAACATTTTTTTTGTGAACATGAATTAGCCACAGCCCAGTGACAGCTCCCATTTCTTCATGTATTCTCCTTTCCTTTTTATTGGTCTTCGACCCTGCAGAGGATCTACAGCTCCTGGGGACGTGCCAGTCTGCAGCTGCGTGTTTCAGCCTTCATCCATGGCCTCACAGCCCCAGCAACCCTCTCCTCCAGCAGCCGTCCTTCGTTCCCAAAACAGTAACACCATCTATGTAGTAACTCCTTTTCTTTAAATACTGCTAGTGCTACTAACTGCAACCCCTTAACTACTTTTTTATTTATAAACTTGCTGCCCTTCTCAGCATGTTGCAGTAGTGTAATTAACTTCCAGCAAACAGCCTTCTGACTTCATCTTACCACTTGCTTTTCAGCCTCCACATAGCCTTTAATCTGTCTAACAAATTAATGTGTATCTGATGGTCAGAAACCTAATCCTGGCCAAACCAGAGGTTCTTTCTGTTCTGATCTTTTATAAATTCTCTGTTTCTCTTCTGTTATCTCTTCCCTTCACATCCTCTTGCACAACTGTTCCACATTTGTGCTTTGTATTACTTGACACTACTTCAACTATAGATACGGAGTCAAAAGTTTACCTATCTTCTAACTTTTAAAAAAATAAACATAATCTTTTAAATATAGTTGACTAGCAATCATCTAAATAGAACTTGGGTTATACAGTGGTGGGGAAAAATTTTCAATTCTTATACGGTATCTATCACATCTATGCCAAACAGAAGAATGAGCTGAGCACAAAATGAACTTTTTGTTTTCCAACAAATGCTACTTAGCTTCAGCTTATAACATTAGCTGAGATCAGGCCTATGAAATCTCTATTTTTCCCAGTCCAATGGGAAAAGTGGAAAATAGTACACAACAAAATAATAAAACCAGCCTGGTTTTACTTAAAAAATACCCTAACACTGTGTCAATGTCCTTTTCCAGTGATTGATGGAGTAATATGGAAGTACACCAAAATACCAGTTTTGCTGTCATTTAGAAAACAAACATATTGAATTCAACCAAAGAAACAATTGTACAGATAAAAAATACACTGACAAGGCAAGAACACAGTACAGTACCAAAAAGTATGGAGAGGTACAGAGATAGCAGTGGCATTCTGTTAGCTGCCCAACTAATCAGCAACAAAGTGCTGACAGGCCCTAGTAATGCAGTGGAAAAATGCAGAAGTCAGAGCTGAAAATCCCACAGGGCTTTTTAGGCCCTCCCTTCGATGACTGTCTTGTTGATAAAGATGTACAAGCTCTCATGAACTAGGGACACATCTCAGGTCACAGCTTTTGCTGAGCGCAGATGCACCAAGGAGAAGAGCGTGCTGGCAGGGCCTCGGCAGGCAGGCAGGCTGCAGAAGCTGCAGGGACATCGTGCCCTGGACCGCTCCAGCTCCAACAAAGCGTGCACATCTGATGCACTGTGGAAGGGTCTTCAGGGGCTAAGGTAAGGGCTCCAGCAGGAACCTTCAGCAAAAGGAGTTCTTATTAAAGTAGCTGTTAGGAGCAGTGTGGATGTGACTATGACGAACCAAACCCAGAACAGTTTTCAGCATTTTTAAAGAAACTAACTGCTGAAATTTGTAATATGGATCTGATCTGTTGCAGTAAGTCTTACTGACTTTTCAGCTACATTCCTACGAATAGGCCTTCCAATGCATAACTTTGGTTCAGAACTCCAGAAGCTATGTAAACAGAAGCATGAATTCTCAAAAGCTGCTATTAAAAACACTTGCATTAGTCACAGCCTGGACAAGCATGAGCAAACCTAGACAATGGTCATGGCTAAAGATGGCAATGGCTGATTTCGGTAATCATGTGGACTTTTCTGTTCTTGGAAACCATCCATATGATTTCATATAGTTTTCCCTAATTTTCTATGCTGTCACATTCTTATTTTATTCCTGCCAGGTCAGGAGGGTGTTTGAGCTCTTTCCTGATTAATTTCATGGTTAATGTTTGCTAAAGCTCCAAAATGAGCATGCAGTGCTGTAGGACTACGAATCGTCCCATAGTGCTACAATGTTCTTGAACAGTTTTGTTACTGGAGAGAAGAATATTTAACCTAGAAGGAATAAGGTCTGTAAAGAGCACAACAGAATTATCAGCTCAAAGAAGTCTCTGGAAAAGAAAGGGAACAGTTCACTAACGCTGTTTGACTTGAATGATAGCATGAGTTCAGAGAGAGTTATGAAGCAAGGCAGGTTAAATCAGAACGAGATACTATTTTGAACAAAGGCAGAGGCGATATCAACTGTGAGAGGCTGACAGTGAAAAGGATCTTGTGCTGAGGACCCAGGTTGTCAGACTCCCAAGTTAGCTTAAAGGTCACCTCTGAAAGATAGCATTTCAAAGGGCAAATATTATAAGGTTGCCCTCTCTGCTCCTACAGCTGAATTAAGGCTCCAAGAGCTCGACTTTGAAGGATAGCACTCTAGAGTTTTCCCTGAACTGGCCCCTTCTCTTGCATCATTTTTCTATGTTAGAAGACAACACTTTATGTATGTGCTTCAAGATCAGCAATGCAAAGAGCAAGATTACATACAATGATAAAGAACATAAGCATTTATCATGATTATCTACTATAGAATACCAGATCGAGAAAACTAGGTGGATGAGGTTTTTTGTGTGATACTGGAAGAATCACTAAAAATGAGCTTGTCAAAACAGGGAGATTTTACATACCTGGGTGTGTTGTAAAAGAAATAAAACACAAATTGGCCTTCAAATTCTTACCATCAACAACAGCTTTTGCAGCTGAAGGAGACACTTCAAGAAACGCTCTTACTGTTTGTAGAGAGAAACTTGCTGAGAACAGGAGAGTTTTGGGCAAGCTGAATGAGATGGGAAAGTTCAGACCCTTAAAAAGGAAAGGAAACCTGCAAAATAAAACCTGTGAATTTTAAGCAGGCAGATCAAATGATCAATGCACTAAATGTGAATTACTCGCTGATCTCACATTGAAGAGAAGCACACAGAAAGCAGAAGTGAGGTGAGATGGCTAAAGGAATGCATAAAAGACTAACATGGGACTAGTCTCAGGACACAGATGCAAGAAACATTATTCAAGCAACACAGAAGTCATGCTGTAAGCACATCAGCAGTAGGAAAAATGTGGTTCAGTAGTTCAATATTCAATGGCATTATCAACAAATGACAACGTGCAGGATAAAGTTTTCAACACATGTGCAGCTACCTTCACACAAAGGTCAAACATGTAGGTGACTATCACAAATATTAACAAGAAAGAGGTGAAATCTCAGCTTAGAATAGAGAAATAACAAGTCAGAAAGCACTCCTTGAGCTAGACCTTTTCAAATTACCGGGACCTTCTAATCTGCCAGCTGGTTAACTGGATAACAGAATCTCAGGACAAGTAATGTTATCTTAGAGGACTGAAAAAGGACGAAGTACTGAAAACTTGACAATCAGCAATTACTGCCTAGAAACCAACAGGAAATGGGAAGTGAAGCTGGGAATTATAGGCAGATTCACTCTGTGATACATAATTAAAGACATTACTTGTAAATACTGGTAATAAGGAAATAAGCGGCAACAAACATTACTTTGTGAAACCAGCGTGAAGCAAATCCGCTTAATTTCATTTTATATAGCAATTCTTTACCACATATGACTTTAAAAAAATTAAGAAAATAATAAAAAAATCTTGGAAGGCTCTAACTTTAAGAGATTTGCAAAAATTCTTGGTTTTCTAAAGAAGAATCTTCAGAAAATTAAATGCTGTCTTAAGAAAATGGAAGTGTTTTAGCTGAACATTAGAGACACCTATCTATAGGATGTGGCAGGCACCTGAGGGCAAGCGACTCCACATGGGAAAACAACAACATTGTGCAGAGATGTTTAATGGTCTTGAAGAAAGTGTCTTGACTTTTAAACATTTGCTTTTACCATGAGACAAGATGCCTCCTTTAGGATTCAAGACCATATCATTCTCGAAGTTTTTTAGCATAAATGTAGATTTATTTTTACATTGAAAAGCGACAAAATAAAAAATGACATTTCACTGTCAGAAAATTGTCCTCTTAGTCCAAAACATTTTTCTAATTGTAAAGTCATCTTCTGACATCGATATAATTCCAAGATATTTCTAATTTAATTTTACTAGAGATGTTAAAAAAGAAAGAAAAAAAAGTAAACAGAGGAAGATCCAGGTCCAGCACAATGTTTTATGGTAAGCAAATCTGTGTTAAGTGAGCAGAGCAAGTGATCGGGAGATCACATAGATGTCCCTATCCAAGGCAAACCCCTTCCCTACTCCAAACATCCCGTGAATCTCCTGATCGCTGTCTATTTCTTCTTTTCACAGTTTGATCACAAATTCCATTCTGCCCTTTGATAATTCTCTTAATTCTTTTTCTAAAGAAAACATATTTTTCTTAAACACCTCCTGCCTTGCAGTAATCATCTGGCTTCATATTTCTCATCTTTCTGTGCGATCTAGAAGTGTGCTTAGTCTGCAAAAGTAGCGTGGGGAGATTTTTAATTCCCTTTTGAAATACCTGGCACTCAGCATCATAAAGTGAAAGAAATTGAATTCTGTGGAATATCATTTAGTTTTGATACAATTTACTCTACATTGTACACTAACTCTAAATTGAAAATCAGTGTTTGATCCAAGACCTCTTTTCCAAAAAAGATAAACTGCAGACAAGATATCCTCTTTCTACATTTTCTCACAAGTGTAGTCACTGATACCAGAATATTTGTCTGCCCCAATCTTAGGATATAAATGGCTTTGTTATTAACCCTCAGAGTTTCTGACCTTGCCACTTTTGTGAAATAATAGCATAAGCTAGTGGAATTTTCTTTCAAATGAAATGTTTACTCTATAAACCTGTAACTGCTATATTGCATTATATTTTTATGTTTATTGTTATGAAATGATGTTATTTGTAAGTATAATTCTGTAATAAAAAGAAAACAAGGATTGATGCTGAAAGAGAATGAAATTTCAGAACATGCTATAAAATTAATCTAATACTGGAAAATCATAAAAAAGTGCAATTACTCTATTTACAGGTGAAAAGGAAAAACAATTGCATACATAAAAAATATAAGCTTTATTGTTATAGTAGGAAGCTTATGAATATCAAAATGAGTGAAATCCTCTTACAAACAAAAGGGTTAATCTTAATTGTGCATAAGTTTTGACTATAACACAGACTTTATTTTAATGCTATAAAACCTCTTTCTTTACTCAAAAGTACCTTTGCATAATGAATGTTGTAGCTATTGCAGAAGTTGCCTGACTCTTTTCCCATAAATCACACTGCAGTCAACCACAGCTCCTTTTGTTTTGCAAAGCTGATGCTCAGTCCTCTTTGATGCCATTCTGAAAGTACCAATTGGTACTTATGAAAGAAGCAGACTTTAAAAATTACTTAGTAAATATATTTACAGCCTTCAGAAGTATTAAAGGAGGATGCAATAAAGATACTTTGCTATGAGGATGGTTGGAACCACAGAATATTACACATTAAGGATGGAAGGGAGAAGGAGCAATTATGATACTGATTTATCATGTGGTCCCTGCTAACACATCTGGGGAGCTCATGGATTAAAGACTACCTTTTGAACAGTTTAAAAGAATGTAAAAAATACAGTCCACAAGAAACATTAACATTTATTTTTCTAGCAATACTTTCAGGTTTGGGCATTTCCTTTTTAGAGGAACTACTTTGGGAAAGTTTCAAGGAAACATTTGTTGCAGCCCACTAGACAATCAATAAAAACCACCTGTGATTTTACACCACTGACCTCGAAGGACAAAGAAAATGCCTCCATGGGACACAATATTCACAATCAAGGGAACAGACAAATTTGAAAAGATCTGAAAGCCAAGTGACATGCTCGTACAAAGTTAACTACCGAGTCACATCCTGTCTCACTCGAGTGTACTTCCACGGCATAAAGTAAAGAGAAAAACCCTCAAACTATATGTGGCTCCTCAAATTTACTCCCATGCTTAGGTATCGTATAAGGAAAAAAAAGTTCTCTGCCTAACTTCTTAAGGCTGGGTACCTACATCCAAAATACTAACCAGCCACTGATGATGCTTAGAACAACAAAAGTGGCTGTTGTTATAGCCAAGGAATTTACTTGTAACTGAAGACAGTTCATTCACCAAAGTCAAACACTATATCCTCCTTTTGGAATTTTACTGTGCATAAAGATAAGAAGGAACCATATAGAGTCAAAGCAAAATGGAAAAAAGCCTGTGGAAAGAGCTACTTCCTGAACTATAGTAATTAAAAGCCTTGACATATCTATGAAAGAAGGGAATGGATAATCTTTATTATACTGTAAGCAAGGCAAATGGCAGATTGATATCCCTTGGCACAGGAATACGCTACTAAATATTTGAAGACAAGCTGTGACTTCAAATACCACATCCAACTGCAACTTTAATTTTTTTTTTTGCAGAAAAAGCAACTCATGCTGAGGAAGATATGGCTTATTTGAAACTTATTTACTGTCATAACAGATGGTGAAGACTAGAGAGAATATAAATGAAAAATATGGGGGCCCAATAAATGTCAAGGCTCCCAACTTGGTTTGTAAAATCAAAAGAAAAAAAAGAAAGAAGCTATATCTATGCAAGATACAAAAACTTAACAGAATAGATTAGCTTTTTAACATCTTGGAAATAACCATTTTTCTGCCCACACAATGTGAGATTAAAAATTGTACTGATGTTACAGTCACGGCCATCCTTAAAAAGTTATACAGCATTATCTATACAGATTTTCCATTATTCAAAGCTCCTTTCCAGGTATTTATGCCGAAACCTCTGGTGAGACATGAAAATTTTACCAGTTACGTGTAGGATGGTCAAGACAGTTCCCTGTGAACCCATGTGGCAGGGTAGGTTTGCTGGCCGTGGTTGTAAGACTAGGAGCCCCAGCCTGAGGAAGCAGGTCAGAGCTACAGCCAGAGCTACAGATCCAGGGCCTTCTCTTGACTGGGAATTTTCAAGTCTGGGATTCTCATTTGTAAACAAAACAAAATTTTGAAATAACAAAATCTTCTGCAAAGCAGTTTTATTCTTAATGCTCAGCCCTCTAACAATCACCTCAACCTCTCAACTTCAGAAAGAACTGAGGCCTCTTAGGACTCTCTAAAAAACATTTAGCATCCTATAAAATTGTACTTCAGATCCTCTTTGCATGAAAGGATGCTTGCATGAGGCATCCTTCCTTATTTTCTGAGGTATGCAGGTGAAATAGGAACCACCGAAGAATGAACCATATCCATTCACTTATGAAGGGAAACTGCATTTGCATTGTTACTGGGGCCATTATCTTGGCAATGCTTTTGATACAAAAAGCAAAGAAAATCAAGCAGAACTAAGACAAAGTGAAAATTATATTCACAAAAATCTGAAACAAATTGTCAATGTAAATTACATAACAAAGCTGAACAAGTATACCACATTGGAAAGTGGAGTTTTCAGTTATCCTGTGCAATGTATTAACACTCTAGCTCACATCAGAGTACAAAGCCAGCAAAAAAATGAAGACATTATTCTATATTTAACTTCTCTGTTGCTGTTTTGGATCACCTAGATGACTAGAACATACACCACTTTAACGCAATATCTCATTTGCTAAACCACTTCACAGCTAATTTTACTTCAAATTTAGTAATGAATTTCAGAACGAGGTAAGAAATGTATTATTAAATACCTTATAATGGCACAAAGAAAAATAAAGCTATGAGTATATTTTTATACAGTATTTCTTAATGAAAAATAAGGAAACAAACAGAAAGTATTTCAGTTTTTCATGCTGCTACCTTTTATGTTTTCTGTGCATTGTATTTGATTGCTGTCCTCTTGATTATATTCTCTGAAATACTTGTTTGAAGTAAGATACTTTATTTTAATAAGTGGAACAA
Organism: Falco naumanni; assembly: GCF_017639655.2. Classification (NCBI taxonomy): domain Eukaryota; kingdom Metazoa; phylum Chordata; class Aves; order Falconiformes; family Falconidae; genus Falco; species Falco naumanni. Next base: position 20,348,671 of record NC_054067.1, on the reverse strand, counting down.
AGCTTTGAATAGCTTGGTTCAAAAAACAGTTTTAAATGAAAGGAGCTGTTGCTAAGCACAGGGATCTTTGCCAAATACTTTTAAAATGGTTTATTGTGCCCTAGCAATCCTGAGATTAAAAACATCTCTTGAATTACAATGACACATCAAAAAATAAAATTAATGTGGGGGTTTTCATTACAAGAACTGAGCCTCTGTGTGTTATTCTTTCCATTAGATAAGAAAGAAACATACTGTGGTACATTGTTTTTGCTGTCAGAGTGAGCTTTTAGGCAAATATACAATATCACACTATATCCCTCACGGATTCAATCACGTACTGTACAAGTTCTTCTATTAATTTAACTTAATGCTGTGGATTTAAGGGATAGACTGTATATTTTCACATATTTTTCTGTACCGGGGATGAGTTATTTTTAGACTCCATAAGTCTTCATCAGAATTAGAAGATTGCATTGCCTCATATGACTACAATATGAATAATAGTATTGCCTCACTCTGTAATGAACATTTACTTTTCAACAGTTCTTGCAGCAGTTACAGGACAATTGTTTTGCTAGGCTCTTACATTGCAACACTGCGGAGCATATAGATCTCATTGTCAATGAGAAACCTGAATGCAGGGAGCTAGACATTTTAAAGAAAAACAAAATCAATAGCATTTCTTAGCTAATAAAGATGTCTAAACCAGTACTCTTCACAGCATTGGCCTCCTAGTACACAAATTATGATTTAGAATAGGGAAAAAGGAAGCAGCGAAGACAAGAGAGAAAAGAGCTGCTAACTGATTTTAAACCAAACTTCATTTCCATCTCCTGAACTCCTATTTTAGTTTGTATCTGGGGGGCTGGGAATATACGACAAACCAAGGACATAGCTCCGGGTAGCTCAAGCTGGGTATGAAAGCAGGGGCATGCAGATTGCTGGGATTTTTCTTGAAATCACTAACTACCATGTTTTGCCCAACATTTCGTAAGATACCAGTGAAAGACAGCACATGTACCTTGCCAGATAACATATGTACATTGGTACAGTATAGCTTTAGCTCACAGGTTTTATTTGTCAACATACTTTCCTGCTTTATTTCACAAGGACAAACAAAAATTAATCTGCCTGTTAGAGATAACAGCAAATTAAAACAAACCACATTTTACATATTAAAACTGAGCAAAATCTGAACTACTTAAATGGGCACACATAAAAACAGTAATGACTGGAACAAGCAGGCCAAATTACATTTGTCTTGTTACATACATAACACCTCAAGTTACTCAAATAACAAATGAAAACATGTCTAATTCAAAAGTCTAATTCAAAAGAATTGCCATGGAATCCTAGTGTATATCTCACACTTTCATGGATAATCCACTATAAACGTATCTATTTGGGTATTTATTAACCCCAGAACATTTCTCGCTCAAAGAATTTCTGTATCACCTTTCTGTACCACTTGCAGATGATACCTTTCCTCCACAGAAATGTCACTGTGTGTTGTAAATTATTCAGAATAATCTTCTACAATTAAATTTGCCTACAGTCTAGTACAATGGATCCTCCTTACAAAAAAAGAGGGGAAAAAAAAAAAAAAAGAAAAAAGGAATTTCATATTAATATTGCCAAAGCTAGCACTGCACAAACTATGCAACAACTGACATGGATCGGCATCTCTTTGTGCCTGAAACTTGCAGAAGGTTGTTTCACACTCCCAAAGGCCTACTCGCAGGACTTCACTTAAAGTGCATGCCTTTTTAAAAGGAGATATTGAAGACATTGCACGATGGTCAAGCTGAGAAATACCTGTAAATCTGTATTTTTAAGATGCCATATATTTGAACTAGAGACAGTCTATAGATAGCTTAACTTTCCTTCTTCAGGAGATCCCTGCTGAATCCACTCATACACATAATCGGGGTAATCAGGATTCTCATTGCCCTCAGTCATAGAGGACTAGGACCCCATTCTTCAATTCGTCAAGCCCACTCATCTCAGGGGGAGTCCAAAGGCAATGAATGCCACTAGGAAAAATATTCCTAAACCAGCCCCATTTGATTCCTTGCTCCGATAGGAAATAAGAAATAAAACACTTTAAAAATGAATCAGATCCCTTCAACCTTTGCTGAAAGAAGGCCATCACAGTTTATAGTGCTGAAAAGGTGAAAAAAAAAATATAAAAAAAAGATGAAAACTATTACAAACCTTTACACGCCTCTTTGGGAAATACGTACTTTTCTGTTTTTCTTGGATAATACTACATAACTCCAGATTTCTACAACACAAGGAGAATACGCAGTCCAACATAAAATGTTTGTCCACTAGGAAAAGCATTTATTGGCCTCAGAAGCCAGATATCACCAACACCAAAATGCACCTTTATTTGGAGAAAGATGAAATGAATCATCATGACATTCTAACCTGCAAGAAGATGCCTTTTCCATTTCCACTCTATTCAATAACACCCATTAAGAGAAGGAAATTGTGGAAGTTTCGAACATTGGCACTGGAACTCACAGACTATGGCAACTTTGTTTATTCCTATTTAGTTCTGTGGATTCTTGTTTGTTCAGTATGAGAGACATGCCATATAGAGTAAGTCCAAGCTAATAATTTTCTCATTTTGTAAAAACCTTAACTATGTTAACAATTAAGGCATTTTTTCATCATAGTGATTTAAAAAGGAGTTGACAGAACTGCATAACCAGTAATTCTCATGATCAACTTTCCAATATTCTCTACAGCATGAGATTAATTTTTGTGTTTGAATCTTCTTATGACAAGGAGCAGACTGTAATCTTTCCAGGTATCAAAAGATACCTCAAGTTTATAAATAAAAGATTGTCTATATGGAAATAAGTATTTTGAACAAATTGTGCAAGTGTTAAACATATCAGAAAAAAATCCGAGGTACCAGAGAAAGTGACTCTATGCTAGCAATGGCTTAATAAGAGCAAATTGTCCGTTGGTTACTCAAGATACATACTTCTAAACCAAAAGCAAAGCTTTTGGGGGAAAACTTATAAAAATGGAAAACAGTGGAGTTAACTGCTGAGATTACTTGTCAGGAGGAGATTTCTGTATAAATTGTCCTTACTTCAGACAACGTTGGTTTTATTTTATCTCCTCAAGTAGTATGATAGCTTCTTACTAGAGTACTTGGCTTAGAGCTTATTTTTTAAATTAAATTTCATTTATAATAAACTCTTGCATAGATTAAAGCAAAGTATTATAGTGGTACTTTGTAAATGATGTTATTTCAGTGAAGAAATGTCGTAAGTTTAAAGTTTAATGTTTCTCTAATGATGGCTCTGTTAGTTAATTGAAGAAAGTACCATAGAGACATTTTTCCTCCTTTAGCAATTGCTGGGTTTACTAACGTGCAAGTACAAAGTAAACACACGTTGGGTACTGGAACCTCCTTAAGCCCCTCTGTAAATGGAATACTGAAATTTCAAAATTAATAATAAATTGAATTAAGTTTTCAGGCTGTATTTTATCTTTTCCTTAACAAAGCATTAGAACAGAGCAAGGGGAGCACGGCTGGCAGGGCCGGGGGGCAGGGCCCGGGCAGGAGACAGGCAGGGCCGGGGGGCAGGGGCCAGGCAGGGCCGGGGGGCAGGGGCCAGGCAGGAGACAGGCAGGGCCGGGGGGCAGGGGCCAGGCAGGCCCGGGGGGCAGGGGCCAGGCAGGCCCGGTGGCCCCCGCCGCAGCCACCCAGCCCGCCCGCCGTGGCAGACCTGCCGCACCGCCCAGTTCAAACGCAGGCAGCGCACCCGTGGTAAAGCGCGATAGCTGAGACCGCCGTGCCCGAGGGCTTTGCGGCCCCTCAGGGGCTCCGCAGTCGCCGCCCCCGCGGGCTCCGGGCCCCTGCTGACCGCGGTGAGGCTTGGGCAAGCTGGGAGGGAAGCGGCGAGCAGGCACCGGGGCTGCCGGCCACCCGCCCCTCTCCCGCTCCCGCTGCGGGCCTCGGCGGCCCCGGCAGGGCCCGGGGTGGCAGGAGCGCGAGGCGGCGGCCGGGCCCACGGCGCCACCTGGCGGAGCCGCGGCGGGTGGCGGGAAGCGGAGCGGCGCCCCTGAGCCCCGCCCATGCCCCGCCCCCGAGCCCCGCCCCGCCCCACCCCGCCAGTGATGCTCCGCAGTAGATCAATGGCCAATCTGTGTCAGCTGCGCCGCGATGCTTATTGCCCCCCCCAGCGTTTTTCACTCCACACTGGGCTCCACTCCTGCTTTTGTTCCTTAGATAGTCTCCATCAGTACTGATTTTCTGGTACAGCTGTCCATATTCCAGAATTTTACACCACATGCGACCGTTCTTCCCTTCCTCTTATGTAACACAATCTTATCTCAGGGTCCCACAGTTGACCTAACTACTAAGGGTCTTCCTTCTAGTTATTTCTAAGATGTCACGTGTGAATGGTTTAATCTTTTACATACAGTCTGTAGAATTAGATTAGCTCCAGAACGTGAAAGTTGCTGCTTAGCGAATGTACAGAGAACAAGTGGGGTATATCACCTTCGGGCAGGACAACTGCAGCTCTATAGCATTGCCTTAGACAGTTACTGACTGATAACAACCTACAAACAATGCATATGTACCTGTACATATACAAAACTGTTACATGTAACTATATATTATTTACATATGATATATACTATAAATTGTTCAACAGTATAAACCCTGAAAGTTATTAGTCCCTAATTCAAAGTGAAAATGCAATATTCATTATGAAAGCGACCTATAAAGCAATTTCCATTCTACAAACATTTGGCAGATACCCCTTTGGGAGTAACGGCACAGGACCCAGTTGAAGTGCCTTCATGCTTCCGAAGTTAACAATACAGGCTGCTTTTCTTTCTTTTGTATGAGCATTAACGGACCCTTAACTTTCCCTTGCCTGCGCAATGCCTTACAAAATACTGTGGTGGTTGAGTTTACCTTTATTGTACAGTATGGAAAAAATTTTCTGTATGTAGAGACTTGAAAAAGTCACCTTGACTTGGACAGGGAAACAATTTTACCATTGTTTGGGCAATTACAAGAAAATATGCACTTCTCAATGACTTAACCAATCCAGAATATTTAGTTGCTTGAACAATTAGTTCAACAGAACAGAGCTCCAGCCATTGTATTAGTTCTGGCTGGTGACTCCAAGCAATACTACAATTGAGCCACGGGGCCTGAATCTGTTTATGGATTCCTCATCCATCTTCCCAGGCTCTGTCTACCTAAATCAGCTTGAAAGTTGAACATAACTGTATTTTAGGAATATATTTCAATCTATTTTTTACTTATACTTTTAAATATCTGTCTTCCTTACTGAACGAGTGAAATTAAACCAAAAGAAATCAGACACACTAAAAATTACTAAAATGATTTTTAAATGCTTCCCTTAACCCACTCTGTGTTGTGATACAACTACCTTCTGTCAGCCTTTTTGTCCATCCTATTTTCCTTGTTTTTCATTAGTCTCTTTCCACATGATTTACATACTCTTAACTAAAATGATAGCTGCTTGTCCCTCTGTACATCTTGTATAAATCTTTCTGAATTTGGGTGCATGACCTCTTGTTTTTCATGGCCTGCCACTCCCCAGCAACACAGAAACCAAAGCGTGTTCTATCCCTTGACTGCATGGTCTTTTCTTTTTTCCAGACCATTGGTCTATAAAATGAACAAAATTGGTCCTAATACTGATCTCCTGTAGCACTCCACTAATCACTTTCCTCTTTCCCAAGCCACTACCCACTCACAAATACCTTTGTCTTTGATGTCTTGAAAGATAATTTATCTGTTCACATACTTCAGCTACTATAAAGTATCAAAATTACAGACCTTGCAGATTATTCTTTTGTGTTTTTCTCTCTCAACAGATTTCCTAAATGCTAAGAAAATTATGTCTAAGGACCCAATTTACATTGTTACTGCATAGCAATGATTTGTTAAAGATAATCAAATTTTTGTGGCTGCCTTTAACTGTAATATTCGAGGTGCCTCCACTGGGGCCTGGTATAAAAATAAATGGAGTATGAAAAAAAAATTAAACACAAAGATCATTCTATGCACTCATTTACCATCAAAGTTCAGGTAGTATCATGTCTCAACAGATCACCTATATAGAAAATAAAAATAAACAAAACCTAACAAACAGTCAACATCGTATCTTACAATTAGACAGAAACGTGCAAGCATACGAATCCCTGCACACTCCTTTTTGTTTAGGACTCCAAGCCCTGACTCAAATTATAGCAATAATATGTATCTTTATTAATATGTATCTTTATTGCTCTGGAAAGTATTCTGTTCTACTCACCATACAGTTATGGTCTACCTTCACTTCTACTACTCTTATTTTCCTTATTCTACTAGTAACTACAGCAGGTTTTTAGTCCTACATACCCAGCTATTTTCCCCACAAAATGTTACTCCTCTGGGCTCACCCAATGATTTCCATGCTGCATTTCCCCAGAATGTGCCAGAAAAGGGCCCAGTTACAGACTGGTCTGGGGCGGAGAGCTGAAGGAGGTTCGCCCCATCATTAGCACAGGCTGATGGGGCATCTTATGTGGATTCTTGCCACCCACCACTATTCCAGCCCATCCTGCAGGGCCTTAACTCATTATGTACCTCAGTCTTAGAAGACTTTATAACACAGCTTCTTTTACAGCAACCAGCCTAAACAGTCCATTTAGTGAAGAGAGGTGCTGTTTCTGTTGTGTACAAAGCCCATGATCCAGGAGAGATAACCTGTGTGCTTTCCTTGCACACACGAGGTCTAACTTTCCAAAGCTTGTGCCCACCACACTTGTACCTCTTTCCCCACACAAGGCTTAACGTACTCCAAAGATAGGACCTTTTTCCACTTCATCTTGTGGCTATGTGCCTTTGCCCATCATTCTCCCAGCCTTGCATTCAGTTATTGTGAAGCCCTCAGGATGCCTCACCTTGTGTTTTACTACACATGGGTTTGAAAAACGAGGAGCAAATAGAAGTACCCCCTCTGCTTCCACACCCTGCAGGGGTTCCCACCTGTAGTGGCAGTGCCTCAAGGGGAGCAGAAAGCCTTGTGTGTGCTCTCTGTGGCCACCTTGGCTCCGCTGCAGCAGAAGACGGGGCAAGAGACAGAGTACCTTTGGAAGATTCCCCAGCCAATACTACAAGTTATAAAAGCACATCAATGATCAAAACACACATGCATTCTGCTTCACCTACCTTGCATTCTAGCAGTATTACTACCTATGTGTGTGGCCATCTGTGACCTGGCACAGTTCTTTAGGCAGTAACCAGGCAAAATTACATATCCTAAGGGCAGATGTTATAAGCACTCAATAGTATCATAATTTGTATACATTACATCTCAGGATGTCGTAAGTACAGCTTCTTCTACACCTCACTTCTTAGCACTGAAGTTGCTAAGCAGTCAGTGAGCAGTGACACACTACCTCATGGAGTAACAACTCTGAATCATGGGTAGAGGTAAAGATTTCAAACAATAAGCAAAGAATATTGATGGAAAGGCATGCTCTGAGCTGCTGACATCCTTTAGCTATAAAGTAAAAATAAAAGCAAAATAAAGTTTGGAGAAAAATAAAAGTTCTGTTTTATATTTACTCTGTGCTCACAAAATTCCTTCTTTCTTTCCTTGACTAGTCAGAGACATAAAAATCCTATTACAACAAAAGAATTTGTTCCAGACCCCATCAAATGTCAGAGGCGTTCTGATAGCTAAGTGCCAACACAAGATAAAGATTAATAATAGTGGCAGCAACCTCCTTTCCCAAGACTTCTATAAAGAAAAGGGACAAAGAATACCAATGTAGCCACGTACACACTTCTTGGCTGCTACCTTTTCATTTGTGTTGATTCCAGTGGAAGCCTTATCATGAATCCCTTGAATTATTGTCAAAATTCCTGTGGATTATAACAACATGGTATCACCACTTCAACCTTTTTCCCCTCAGGAGAAAAAAAAAAAAAGAAAAAACATTAAAAAAAATAAAATAAAATTAAAAAAAAGGCTATGTCACAATGCAGAAATATTGTTTTGTATTCCAAACCAGTAATCCCTGAAAAACACAGTGACTATATGGATGTTCCTCTCATGCATAAAAAGATCCTTAACAGGCTGTCTTTACTCACAGGACCCTTCAACAGGTATTCCTGCTTATGTCTGGTAGTGATATGTATTGTAAACGTGTACACCATCTTATTTTATATTAAAACAGAAACAGATTGTTTCATATAGTTGAAATAACTGATAACAGAAGGCATAGCCATGCTAATTTATGTTGATCAGGATCTGTGCACATTTTCAAATCCTTGAAGAAAGGCAACTCTAACTTAAGCTGCTATGTCTAAAACCATCACATAAAGCCCAACTGGAAAGAGCTGAAAAAATAGCTATGCAAGAAAAAAGGTACATCAAAAAATAGTTAAATTCTTCTCAACTTCAAAATTGAAGCAAGGTGATACTAATTTCTATGCAGAGATTGATAAAACCCCCTGCATTTTGATCCTGAACAAGAATTAATGGATAGTTTAAGATTGCAATGAAAGAAGTGGTTTCAAGTAAGCCAGAAACTCTAAAGCCTAAATGAATTTAGGAGAGAAACGTACAAATATCCTATTTTAATTACATAATTGATGACAGAAGTCTTTTCCTCTAACAAATTCACAAGGATTTTTTCCTGCTTGCGTCAATTTCTACTCTCAGGATTAGTAATAAAATAATGAACTCTGTCCCTGGCTGGTAACGGAGTCACACTACCAAGGTGTGTATACGAGCATTTTCTGCACTGCGATGGTATTACCGGTGGTAATGTTAAGCTCCATGAGAAACAAGACAACAAAACAATGTTTATCAAATGGGGGGGAAAAATTAAGAAAACATAAGAAAAGCAGACGTGGTGGGCAGCCTTGTGAAGTGTATTGCTGAGGGAAAGAATTACAAATGGCTATTTGGCAACACTTAAAAGAACAGGAAAATGCCTTTGCGAAGAGCAGCGTCTGTTCTAGTATCAATGGCAGTGTCTGCCTCATTCCTGACCTCCTCTGACTGTGCTGGTAGGGAATTACCGGGGGTTAATCCTGGCAAAGCAGCAAAAGAGGCAGCTTGAACAGGCACCGAAACTTAGTCCTCCACTAGGCTGGAACAATTAGGACAACTGATAACAGCCAAAACTAGTTCTTATCACTTCAAGAGTAAATTACCACTTAAGAGGGACCAGAAGTTAATATGAAATTCAGCAGCAGATGCTTTTTGCTGTGGACACAGACACACTGAGCTAGCCTTGGGAGACACTATTTCATTCATTAGTGTGAAATCACATTTTTAGATGGCTAAATACATTAAAGCATATGGGCAGATACCTATACAAAACAAATATGGAAGCTTGGGCTTTTGCTAGGATGGAGATTTTCTCATCACCATCCACCACCTGCTTCACTACCACAACATACTGGCAGAGTATGCAGGTTTATTTGCTGACTTTGAACATACTTTTAGAGTATCAGAGATGACATCGTTTTGTAAGTGCAAGGCTAAAGAACACCTATTCATGTATATATTACTAATGACTAAAAATGGTCAAGGATTCTTTCTCACCAAGAAAAAGTTACTTGACTAGAAGCTGGATTTCCAAGTCAATTATCAGGCCAAGAAAAATCTTAACATCTTAACTCTAATAAGTGTATTATAATAAAACCAAGAAGTCCCTAAGTATTTTTCTGTTTTTAAAAATAACAGAAAAAAATTACTGACTGCCTAAAATCCCCTTTGAAACTACTGCCTTCATTTATGAAGAAAACAGAATTTTCTTTCCCTTGCAGTGTTTGATGAAGGCCTTGCCCTAGCTCTGCCCTACTATAGGAAACAGAGAAAAAGGGATTTTTTTACAGGGGTATTACATTAAGGTTTCAGTCGTTATTAATGACTGTAGAAATGTGGAACCTGGTACTACTGAAGCATAAGCAACATGTAGGTATTTTAAAAAAAAAGTATTAATAATGCCGTGGCTTGCAGGGGTGGGTGCAGCCCTGGTCAGATGGTGATGGAGTTGTGCTGGGGGCACAGTCTGTAAGGGGCCAGCTGCGCTGACAACGAACAGACAGCTTTTCTCTCCTTGGTACCTCCCTGCTCTCTTATGTCCTCTACTAGTAAACCCAGGGCTGACTTGTATAAAGTTACTCATAGTAGAAAAAGAAAAGTGGGTATTTTCTATGCTGCACATCACTCAAGAAATCCTTGACAGACTCAGTATTTACAGGAGACCAAATTGTTAACTTTTAGAATTACAAATAGAGCATCATTCCATATGGTGCTACTTTTCAAATAACTTTCCTGTAAATCAAACCAAAAGACTGATTCATCAGCAATGCCACTAACTGTCCATGACATGCACTCAGGATCCTCACAGCAATGATGAAGTTAACATGTCCCAATAAGTGCCCAGTCTGAACTGTAACTCAATTCTCCTGTGTTCCTCTCTCACTTTCTTTTAAAAATTCCATAGCAATTTGACAAGCTTATGATTTTATTTTATTTTGTGTGCGTTTTTTGGAACTCCTTGGCTTCCCACTGGCTCTTTACCAAGTAAATAGAAGATCCAGTCAATATTCAACCTAAGCATTTATTCTGTAAATTTTATGCAAACGAACAAAGACATCACCAGCTCTACTACTATAATGCTACTGTTTTAATCTCACTCTCTATTGGTCAGATATCAATTATTTAAGTAAGGTACCCTTATTTAAATTTAACATCTTCCTTCCATCAGCCTTGTCGCAGGACCCAGAGTCAGGCAGAATCTGGAAGTGAATCTGCTCTCGCGTTGCAGCACCATGCACAAGACCGCTCTGGCGCTGCTGAAGCCTGGCTGTGTATTTGCCCCTTCCCAGGTGCACGCTGCGCTCACCCCGTACCGTGCGCAGCTCTGCTGCTCATGGGAAGCCTGCGGCAGCCCAGGGAAGGTGCCGCCTCCGTCCAGTTAGAGCATCCCACCTGACTGGGGCTGCAGCAGCAACGCATGGCAAACACACCTCGGGGCCTCTGCTGACATCAAGGACATATAGGAGTGTTTGGACACTCATAACAAATCAGCCAAAAATGAATAAAACAGGTAACTTCTCTAATCAAGCCTCAGGGAACTTCATTTCATGCCATCAGAATTTTCTCTCTACCCCAAAGATAGCTTCTTTTCCGGGGCAGCCACACATTACTTTTCTCTTACATATTTGTTGTAGTCCATCAACAGTTCTGAGCTTCCCTCCCCATTGGTCTGTGTTCAGAATAGATCTGTGTTAAACTTTACACCTATGGACTTCTAGCAACTATAGTACAAACCCTCTGTTTTTTTGCCATCACCAATACCAAACCCCATTTAATGTAGAGTGACCTACTAAGTCAGTCGCAGGATCCCGAGACAAATAGAGAGGGCTGGCTTTGCTTTCTTCAGTATCTCAGGCTGTTCCAACACAGGGACATGAATTTGATACTTTTTTACTGAGAAATATTATACCTGTGATTTCTTAGCTTTCTAAAATATGAAGACTTTCCAAGAATGACAGAATAAAATATGATTTTTTTTTCAGTAATTTCAGTTGTGAATTAGTTAAAATTTACAGTATAGTAGGATATAAACTTTGATCAACACTGTAGCATCCACATAACTCACTTGGGAGGTTATTTCATTGCCATCTGAAGCACGTATGGAGAGACAGGGCCTGCTCTAATTACAATATTGTAGTTTTGACTGACAGACAATATGTCTACAATCAACTTATTTGAAAGCCATGTGTTGTGACAGTTCCTTGTCCGACTCCAAAGTGTACAGAATTGAGACGAATCAGTGTCTTGTTACTATACACTAATCCCACAGTAAAAAAAATAAAAAAATCCTAGGAAACACATGTATACAAAGCAACAACATGGGCCAAGAGGCACCCCAAGCTTTTTTGTATCTTCTTCTAATTGTTAATATCTGTTGAGTTTTTTTAAACGTGGCCAGAGCATTTTAGAAAATACTGTAAAACATATATCCCCCAATCATAATTACTGTTTCCAAACTTCCCAAACTTCATTTTGTTATTCTAAAACAAAGTAAATTTGAATATGAAAAAATTAAAAACTCGATTTTTGAGATCACAAGAAAAAAACCCTTTGATATTATTACACATATTACTAATGCACACAAATATATAGCTGACTCTGAGACAATGTTTTTATCCTGACCTCACACAGGCCTGCATAAGTATAATTATTATGCAGCATAATATGACAGAGATATCTGTCATTAGTAGAATTTCTGGAATTTTGAACATACATTTCAATAGCCTAAGTGGACCTAGCTTGGCAATTTAGCTGACCCTGGAAAAGAGTGCCTTATGTTCATCTTGTGCAATCTGTCCAGTAACAGATGTACACCATTAAGATGTAAAGTGAAGTGGAGGAGGCGGGGAGCAGCAGGAGAAGAGTCAGGCCACTTAGCACAAGAGCCATGAGTTTCAGTAGGCCAGCATGAACGTACAAATCATTCAAAACAGGTTTCAAGTAAACCTGTGATAAACAAATCACTATTTTTAAAGTATTGAATTTACTTTATGTTAAATGATATGTAAACATAAAAAAAAAAAAATGGATCTACACTGTGCTTGTGAGAGAGCATGAGATGGGAAGAGAATGCAAAGAGATTTAGGTATAACAGGGGGCACTACTCCAGCTGAAGGAGCGTCGAGCATTCAACCAGCTTAAAAGATACACCGGTGTCAGATGGAGAAGCTTTCCTCAGCACCGTGGACCTGGGTTGCCAGAAAGCTTGAAGCCTACAGGTGGTAAAGTTCTCCAGATTAACAGTTTGTGTTGGTGACATGTTCAGATGTTTGAGTTACTTTGCCGTAGCAACAGACACAACCTGTCATATTATTAACTCATCTTCCTCATTACTGCAATGACTATACTGGAAGAATTTCACTGGATCTAAGCTCTGTGCTGCCTATTGGCTTCTGCTAAATTTTCTCACCTGTGTTTATTCAGTTACTACCAGAAATGTGTAAAAACAGACAAGACTTGCAACTAATCGTTTCTTAAAATGTTCAAAGTGCCACTTCCCAGGATTATTGCAACATAAAAATATTCATCATGTCTGCCCACACCAAATGTTGATATAAATTATTAAAGGCAAATGTGACAATTAAGCAGATTTATTAGCCTTAATATATCAAGTGATTACTAAATGACTTCTTTTTAAAGCTCGTCTTCTATGGGTTTCTCTTCCTTTGTTTTAGGTACTGCATTTTATTTATTGATACACATAATTTTGCGAATGAGCTATCCAAGTTAAATTTTGTAGTGACAGCATATAATTAGTGCACAAGCAAAGTCCATACAGATACTTATTAGCATCACAATAGCAGTCTCAAGAGAGGAAGAAAGTCTCTTTCAGAGTTTTCATTAAATAATTAACAGACAAAATGATCACTGTGACTGTTGGTAAAATGCGCCTTTATTTGCACTCTTAGTACATGGATCACTAATTGACTGAAGTTGAGTTGTTCATACCTAGAAGTAGCCTCTTTTGCCACAAGGCTGGTACCCACAGATGGGAAAATAATGACAGAGTTCTTCTTTCCCTTGCCTATGGCATGATGTCTACTTTATGAATAACAGAATGGTAACTTCCAGGATTGTCCACCAGGATTATAATTTTCATGTTTTCAGAGGTGTGATGGTCCCTAGCTATCAGTATATTAGAAATACAGAGAGAAAATGTAAAAATCCACTTATTATAATAAACACATATGAAATATGGCTCATTGGAGAACTCTGGTGCTTACCAGAAATGCTGTTTATTCACCACATATTGCTTTGGATGTCCTTTATAAAAAAAGAAAAAAAAAAAAGAAAAAAAAAAAAAAAAAAAAGGATGTTTTCTTCCCCACCCCCTTACATGTTGCTCTGGGAGTTTCGATATTGTTTTCCGCTGAGCAAAAGGAAATGTCAGGGATAATTTTGATAAATGTGAGCTATCTCATATTTTCTGTTAACAAGTGCTTTGTGTGGTTAATAACATGCACCTGTGAAGCTGACTTTTCTTCTTTGTGTGACCTCAATGAACTAAAGAGAGACTATACGGTAAAAAGAGACTATACCTACTGCTAGGTCAATAACATTGATGAAAAGTCTTAATCAATGCAGAGATAAAATAAAGCCTTCTAACCCCCACCCTACCCTACTTGCTGTGCCTCACCTTGGTTGTGGACTTATTCTCAGTAATTTTCTTGTCTGCTCATCATGGTTAGCTGGCTAAGTTCAAACCTGGACCCACGGGCTTTGTGCTGTGATGAACATGCCAAGACACAGCACTGAAGTGAGCACACCTCAGTAGCAGCCATTAGTGGGTAAGTGCAAAACCTTTAAATCAATACAAGACCTTTAAACTGTACCTCTACCACTTTTCAAAGGAAGCACACTCTCTACATAAACTACTGTGACAACCAATAATTCCTTCTCTCTAACGGACCCTTACTAGGAGGTGAAAAATACTACAGCATATAATAAGAATTGATAATAATATGTTCAATATTTTGAGTGTTATACTAATTTTGCAGTATTATTCCTTGTAGCTAAATGCCTTTTACAATGGAAACAGTATCAAATTGTAAAGTCCAGGAAAATAGTTCCAATCTTATTTGGGTTTCAATTAAACATATTTACCATGAACATATTACATGTTCCTCATGAGCTATCAGACAGCATTATTCTCCCTCAGGAATGCACTGTAGGCTTTTAAAGTTTTCTGATACTGTCAAAATTTCCTAGGTCTACTCTGTTAAAAGATGATTAGGGAACAGTATATTCCCTTCTTTTGCATAGGTGGTTCTGATTTTGTTCTGTTGTTCTAGGGACAAAACATTAGAAAGAATTATAGCCTGATCCTGGAGAATTCTAATGAAGTAAAACATAGCACTTAGATTCTTTAAACATTCAGATTTCCTACAGAACATCTGTAGATAACCTTTGTCACAACTGAAAACCTTCAAAATTTCTATTTTGAAAGGTGTTTCATTTTTTATCTTGTAAAGGCTCCTGTGAATCTAGGTGAATAGTAACGTGTTTCTTTCAATCATTTGACAAGTACAAAAGAAGTCACTCTCCACTGGCTAATATGAATTAAAAAGAAAATTGTAGTCTATCTGATTATTTGTAAGAAGATTTCCCTAAACAGAATCAGTAGAATTCCTAGTGACAAAATATTTTTGCTTTAGAAGAGACAACTTTCATGGTTTTAAAACAGTTCAACACATATTTGATATAAATGTTTCCCCACACAGATCCTAACGCTAAAATACGTCACTGCTAAAAGAAACATGTCCTGTACTATACTAATTTGCACACACTTAATCTCAGTCTATAAAGCTAGACTAGGATGTCTGTGAATCCTGACTGAATAGAAATCTGCTTATTAAATTAAGTGGCTTGTAGTCAAACTTTATTTTTATTCAATCTCTGCTTCTAGAATCCTCCAAGCTAGGTTGTTTTATTTTAGGAATGCTCTTTTAGTCAATTATTTAAATTGTAAAGCCGTACAAGTGGATGTAGTCTGTGGGGATTTGTTATGTACTGATGGGTCATTTATTTATTAAATGTTGGTGCTCTACGCCTGTTAAAATATTGGCATTCTTCCCCTTTGCTCCTTTTTTTGATTTAAGTAAAACGGTAGGTATTGAATTGAGTTAATTTACAGATTAGCCATTATAATGAAGTCTTATTTAATCATTAAGATGAGTCAAAAGAGGGGAAAGAGAAATGCGGCCGATGGAGTTTCTGGAGGAGTACAGCCATCCAGCAGCCAGGCATCCTGGGAGCAATCCACAACAAAACTTCAGGAAAGTCGCATCCACACATTGGTTTAAACATTGTCTACCTGGGTTACTTTTTCTTCTGAAGGAAACGTCAGTGTCATCTGCATCACTCACTCTCCATCTCTCCCAAGGAAGTGACGCATAGTTTATAGCATAGCCTTACAGATGCATTTGATTTAGGTGCTGTAGTAAAGTGGAAGTGTCAAGGTGATTCATCTGTCTGCCACCACTGACAGCTGTGTTACACAAAGCGCCTGTGTGGAATGCGTTGATTGGACTAAACCAGTAGGTATTCCAACATCAAAGGGACAGGCTTTCTTTGTCATTACAAACATAGCACTAGCTTTTGACCAGTGTAACAGATACAGCCTACATGTTGCATATGCCGACTATGTTTCCAGGATTCTCACGCTATGCCAGGACCAACAGGAGACAACACCCTCGTAAACTTGCTTGGAAAATAAATGGTGTTGCCATGACTAAACTTAAAAAAACAAACAAACAAACCCCAAAACCAAAAGGAAGTGATTACAAATATATTGGTTTCATATTAAAAACAAACACTTGATCATTATACCTTTGATCTGTCACATGTTTTAAAATATCCACTACAAGTTAAAAATGTTCAGTTAATTTAGTTTTACTACAAATCTGCAAAATATCTAGTTTTCTTTCAGCCTGTTCCTGAAGTTTCTCAGGATATTCCCATTCATTTGTGGAAAATTATCACCCATTATCTATTCCGTGGATTCTCACTGCTACTTTTACCAGACAGCTACTTTTACAAGGTTCTCATATTAGTAAAACATTTCCTAGATACTACAATTCCTTAATCTAATTCCTGTCTTTTCATCCATACATGAGAAATGAACCTTGATGGTCAGGTTGAATGATAGGCAGGTATACATACATGTAGTCTGAGGTGTCATTTGTAAAAGAATGAATTATTAGATGAGGTAATGGGACCAACCTATGATGATACAGTGTCAACTAAAGCTATTTATCCATCATAATCCCTGCCTTTATGGGTTAAAAATAGTTGTATATTCAAAAGTAGTATGAAATTCAGCGTATCAGTTGTTGATGTGTCAGTAATTTATCTAAAATAGTCCATATTTTATCATAATATCCCCAAAATATTGCAAGTTCATTTAATAGTGTGCTATGCTTTAGAAAATTAGGCAGTTCTATTTCAGGAAAAATGTTACCTTCAAATTTTTCTTGGTGTCCTTGTTATTTTGAAAAAGACGAGAGACTGAAATTCTAATATATGGGTGTTTAAAGACCTTCAGACATGACATTTTGCTGTAGTAATATGAAAAACAAATGCAAAGAAAAAATATTTTCTTCATTAATGAAACTATAGAAATACTACACTCTAGACTAAAATGCAGCTTATGAAATAATAAAAGAAAACCTTTACAAATATATTTGATCAGCTTCGAAATATTAGCCCATAGAGAAAGTTTCAATGTTCATAAAGTTGTAGTCTACACATCCAACAACTTCTAAACATAGTTTATAACGAAGAATTGGATCACGAGGCAGGCCGTGGTTTCACCCCAAAGCCGGGAGCGAAGGCCTCCTGTCTTTGAGTCAGGGCTTGACACCGGGCTCTGCAGTCTTCGGAAATTTGATTTCATGTTCTGTTTCAGTTTTCTGCCTGTAATGCCACACTTCCCTTTCACATAGGTTTATAACCAAAGGAAGAAACATCAGCCTCAAAACGTGTAAGTAACATCTTGGACTTCCTGAGAACCATGAAACCCTAATTCCTGAGCTGTTTACCAGAGACAAAGAGCTGGCCAACAATGTAGTATACCGGCACAATTTGATCACTAATTGGAATACATTAGGAGCCATCAAATTACTTCAAAAAAATTTTTTTTTTAATTCTGCAGTGAGAGTTAGAAACCTTAAAATACTATTAAAAAGGCCATTTTCTATCTTGCCAAAGTAAGCTTCTAAAAGTGGTTGAAGGGAAATGAGGGACGAGTGGCCCAATGAAAGGACAAACATTGTAGGATGCAAGCACGAAAGGATATAGCGTGGGAATAGCTGAGAATTTGCATGACTTCAGGATCCAGTTTCAAGGCTTTCTCTGGCTATCAGAGGCTATCAGATGACCTAGCAGGACA
The DNA here is from genome assembly GCF_017639655.2 of Falco naumanni. NCBI lineage: Eukaryota > Metazoa > Chordata > Aves > Falconiformes > Falconidae > Falco > Falco naumanni. The sequence goes on along the minus strand of NC_054067.1, from coordinate 20,330,683 downwards.
GCAGTATAGCAGGTGTCTTACACAAGTCTACTGAGGTACGAGCATCTAGAGTATCTTGTTAGATCTCCAACATACTTGAGAAATGATGAGTACTAAGTTAAAACATTCATTCTCTAATATTTACCAGTTGCTCTACAGATGACCTGCTCCACAACTTCAATCCAAACTTTACCATTAAAAAGCTATGTAAATAAATAATGTAAATAATAACTGGAAAGTGATATTTCCAAATACAAAATTACAATGGTCTTTTGGTAGCAGCTTGAAACTGAGCGATTTCATTGTGCTTTAGCTCTTTCAATGAATATTAGATTCAGTCTAAGCAATTAGAATACTTGCATCATTAATCAGAATTTACACTTTAAAGCAAATAGCAAAATGTAATGTGATGAAAAATTCTAATGCTATGTTAGAAAAATAAACCTGGCATTACATTTTTAGAGTAATGCTATGAAAATTTGATCTTGGTACAATCTAAAGCGGACACAGTCAGCCTCTGGTACACATGCAGGTCAGTCAGCAACCTCTTGGAGTCATTCTACACAAAGTGAAGCAATCAGGAACACTGGAGCCAGCTGAGCTTTCCCTGCGGGAATGGCTGTGCTACTGGGGTATCCACTTGCTAGGTACAGTGGCGTGACCAGCTTGTAAGTTACATTGTACTGTTACATGCTAAAATCTCACAATTGGAGTAAAACAACTTCATATGGTCTATTGAAGAACCTGATCAAGTTAATGGAAGAGACACCCATCAAAGGTTATCATAAAAGGCAAATGTCTCAGTAAACTTTGGAGGGGAAACTGGTGACAGGTGGGAAAATATTCTGGAGAAGTATCAGTCTGGCTTGCTCTAGTCTCATTATGAACGTTGGCCTAATCTTGAAGTGTACCCTAGCATAACGTGAGGTTCAGTTGCCAGTAACAAACCTGTGCTGAAATAAGAACATCTTGAGGGAAATCAGAAATTTTAGTGATAAGTAGCTAAAAATAATCTCGTCATCATCACTAAGTAAACGTGTTTCAGCCTCTCTGAACGCTGGTTGTGAAGGCAGATAAAAGATATTTCACTGCTACGTTTACTATTTTTACCGCGACTACTAGCCAACTTACCGACACTCTTCCCTGTGATATTTAGTTTTCTCCTGAATGAACCAGAGCTCTTACATAAAGGGCCACTTTGTTTTTCTGGTCTGCAGGGAAAAACCCTTGCCTTAGACATCCAAAGATCAAGTATTCACAAGACTGCTTATAAAATAGCACAACATTTGTATTTGCTCATATTTGCCTGTAAAAATATTTTCCCTGTGCACAACAGTTTAGCCCCAATGTTTTAGAAAGTAAGCATTTCATTGCAAGAATTCCTCTAATCTGGCAAAGAACATCTTTGACCCTGAATCTCACATGCAAGGCACTCTGACTATATACTTTGAAGTAGCTCAGTTTCTTAAATTCTATCTATTCTTTTATATCAAGTCATATTTTACTGTTCTTACATATTCCTTTCTATAAATGCAGAAACATTCAGCTATTTTGGAAAACTGGCTGCTTTTCTGCAGTTTTCTTTTGCTGTTGGAAATGTAATAATTTGCTGATACTTTTTTTTTTTTTTTTTCTTTTCTTTAAACTACTTGTGTCTCTACCTTGGTCAAAAGACAGTGGTTCAGAAATGAAAACCTCTGATCTGCTCTTTGTCTATCTAAGGAATCAAATCCAACATCTGGTGTACAGAAACAACATGCATGCATATCTTTCATGTGATTTTCAATGAAGAAAGCAATTATTCTGATAACCATATATCACATAGTATGGCTATTCAAGGAATTTAGGTAACTAAAAATCAATAAAATAGTGAAAATACTTAAATTCATTACAGATATACTAACTGATATTTCAAGCTGATATTTTAATGTATTTTCAGTCTAAATATATTTCTGAAGTACACCTTCTTGTATGCTCCATGAACATTCCATCTATGCTGTGTGCATTGAATGGAACTTCAATCTCAATATTTTGCAAAGTGCCTTTAATTTTAAGCCACGGACAACTTCTCATTGAGACTAAAGGAAGGAAAATAATTTAAAAATAATTTTCTACAAGTGATACTGATACTTTTTTAATACAGCATTACTAAAATTCGCCACTTATCATGCATTTAAGGTCTAAAGTATATTTCTATTTAGTCATAAGACTTCAGCACAAGCACAAAAATAATTTCTCCACAAAGTGCTTGAAGACAACGTTTCAATAGGCTGATTGTAAATGTTTGTGTGTTAATTCTGTAGTATTTTTACAGCAATAACAAGCTTGTTTTATGGAAGATGTGCTGTAACTTGCCATTTGAAATAGAGATTGCAAAATATACACATGTATGGGAAGAAATCTGAATTCCAATGTCTTACTCAAAACCATGTCATCACAGCAGATGTCTTATTACAAAATCCTCTGACCTACAAATATAATTGTAAAAAAAATCTGTACGCTGTTCATTTACACAGAGATTAAGAACTGATCAGAATATTGCTGAAAAGCCTTTTTTAAACTTTATCAGCCTAATAGAGTTCAAATTCTTTAGTTTTGTTCCCAAAGTTAAATGTTTATCGTATTATTTTATTATGAACCCATGCACATAAATCATAGGCAGTAACTTGGGAGAAATTTACTTAATCTCTATTTTGTGGTTAATTTTGTATTTATATTGCTGAAATAAGAAATCCACCCTATAGTCCACGCAATGACTTAGGGATGTTTGTGCAGTTTTTTCACATTATTATCAGTAGTTAAAATGAGTGAGAAAGGAAATGCTTAATTCAAGCTGTAGAAACATGAAAGAGAAAAAAAAAATCTTTCACATCTATTTTCCACATTAAAATAACTTTGTCTGTTTCAAATTTAAAAGCAAGTAATAGCTACAACACGCATTAACTTCTGTCAGATACAAAGCAGTACTGACTGTTGCAGCCCATAGATACAGATTGCTGGTTCTCTTTTCTAAACTGAGTACTTAGGATCCCAAATCCCTTCGGTGATTCTGGAAATGTTACACAGCATCCTCACAATGCCAAACCAAACCATGGCAGAGCTACGTTTCATACTCTGTTTGCACATATATTAGACCAATCCTTTCGAGAACAGAGATGTGTTTTCATGGATGTTTGCACTTCGCTATGTAAATTCTCAACACTTAGCACAGCCAGAAAACTGTTTCCTTCAGCTGAAACCGATATCAGAGGGATAATTTTTGTTTTGATTAAAAAAAAAAACTTTACCCTTTAAACGTGAGCCTTCATTATTTATGTAACTAGAAGTTCCACTGAAGTCATGGGTATTTTGCTTATATATAGACTGAATTGTAGTCGATATTTTTTTAAAAAATGAAAGCATTCTAATGAGATAATACTGCTTTAAAATTATATGCCACACTTTCTGGAATTAAAATACAGTAAATATTCTCAAATTTCAGTATAAAATTATCCAAATTAAATACTATTTAGTGGAACTCGGATCAGTAACAGTTCAATAAACAGGACAGATTTTGATTTTTCTTCAAGCCTGAGAGTTAGCATCATAAAAACAAAATTCTGCATTGATATAAGGTGACCTTCAGACACAGGCAATTGTCATTTAAGACTAGAGTGTTGTAAATGTAACTTTCAAATGAAGCTCTGACTATTATTTTTCTATAATAAATGAAAAAAATACAACATCTGAAACCATACTAGAGGAAAATAAGACAAATTATACACAGGAAATATTGAACAAATATTCGTTTTCAATATTTAAATATAGAGTCCAAGAGTGTATTTCATCCTAACTGCTTTTGCATCTGTGTAATAGCACAATTAATATGTCTTCCATGGATTACTTCATGGAAGATAATACTTTCAAGAGAAATTAAATATGGATACAACCTTCTGGCTCAAGATGTCCCTAAACTGCAGATTGCTAGAAGTGTCTCTGGGGAAAAGGCAGGAGTGTCTGTGTGCTTGCTTTGCTTTTTACAATATCCTGAGACATCCTTTATGGTCCAGTGCTGTAAAGAAAGGCTGGTCTGACACAGTGTGACAGCGGTTATGGACACCAGTCACTTCAGTTCTCTGCAAGGTGACTCTGGGGTATTTTTGTGCTATACACTCGTTCTTGAGAGAGGGAAGAGACTGAGAACAGCCTTTAATAAAGGGACACAGATGTTTGTGTTTATCACACCACCTGAGCTAATTAAAATTCTTACCTTTTTAAAAAAGAAAAAAAGCTCCCCATGGGAATGAAAAGTGGCTTTAAAAATACAGATGGGATAATGAAAAAAGATTATTTTGAAAATAAATTACTTTATTTGAATTTTTTGAGTAAACATGAACATTGTGACACTGATGTCCAATTTGTAAGCTTGCTTTGTTTGGATCAGGACCTAAGGAAACAGGTTTGTTAGACAAGCTTATCAACTTTGCCTGGTGTTACATGCTAGCTTTGCAGCACCTTATGTTAAAAGCTTTCTTACTTATCATTTAAGAAAGGAAAAAAAAAAAGAAAGAACCCTGTCCATCTTGAACCTATCAAAGGTGATATCTTTTCAAAAATAGATATTGTCATGGTATTACATGATATTACTGTTGTTAAATGAATCCTTAAAAGATGAAAATCTTGTCGCGTATTTCCCAGATGTTCCTGAGCTTTGCCATACCCAGAGGGATTTCTGAGTGAGACCCACAAGAAAATACCCATCTCCCTTAAGTGATCTATAGTTATACAAATTCATATTTCAGTTGGAGGTACACCTATCCTACATTTTTTATTTCATGTTTTATTTTCATGGACTAATTGTTTTTGTAGTGAAGTAGTTAATGAATAGAAATTGAACACCCCTCCCCCCCCATATTTCAGTGAACTGCTCTTGAAACCAACATGTCAGATAAAAGGGGTGGGGGGAGCTCCAAAATTCAATTTGTATTAGTTTTAGACTGAGATTCTTTTGTAGAGATAAAAGATAACTGTTCACAGATAGGTTTCTGTGTTTACCTAACAACTAACAAATATTTTCTAAAGGTCTGAGAATTTTCCATACCATCTTGATACAATTGAATAGAAGACCCATTTAGCCTAATGAGCATTAAGATTAAATCATTTACTCACAGATCAAAGGAGATTTTAATTATGTAAACGAGTTGTTCAGAAACACAAAATGTTCCATTAAGCTTCACAATTAATACATACAATATTTATGAGTTCAGACTTTTTCCTTGTTAAAAATTGATTGTTACATCAAAAAAGTTTCCCTAGATGCACTGATTGAAGGAAAAATATTTTAAGCCATAAAAGTAGCAGGCATACAAAAGATTTTACTGCCTTTTGCTTTTCCTTCTCCTCTTCTTTCCCCCCCTTTCTTTTTTGTTGTTGTTGCTCTAAGCGTCTTGTCACCAGATGTTCATTATGCGTACAAAAATATTGAGTTCATATAAGTAAGTACTCACAGCACGGGCATACCACACTGCATGCATGTCACTGGGGTCTCTAACTGGAACTGGTGCAAAATAAAGCACTTCTGAAAAATCTCCATTTAAGGTCTCAAAGCTTTTTTTTTTTTTTTTTTTTTTTTTAGAGAGATATTTGAGTTTTTTTTAAGAATGACCTCGGATAAAATCAAGCATAAAACAACTACCCCAAGGTCTCATCCTGCTTCCATATTCAGACAGACGTTACCTTTCAGTGGCACAAACAATGCTGCACATGATAGATCACTGAATCACTATATTATTTCTAACTGGCTAGATTAAAATAAATGCAAAGAAAACAAATGATTTAAAGAATGCTGATAAAACATGCAAGCTGGATTAGTTAAAGAGTAATTTATTTCTACTAGAAGTTCTACTTAGGAAAGCAAATCAAAAGAGTGGAAATCTGCTGACACTAAGTAATCCTGAAAAACACAAAGAACAGTTGTAGGAAAACTGATGACTACTTAAGACGGATGAAAAATCCATTCAAATTCTCAAGGCCAGAGGTATGCATTAACAAAACTTCCTACAAGATTGTTCTCTACACTTAAAGAAACTCAGAAACTTCATTCAAAAAATAAAAGATAATGGAAGAATACTTTCACTACATGTGCTGGGGAAAAATTCTACCCTTAGTTACAGGGTATGTTCCAACAGACTATAACAGATTACTGCTGTTTATGAAGATGCATCTGAGAACACAGACAGCTTTTAACTTTTATCAGTTAGAAGCTTAGGCATTAAGGCTCAGAGGCACTGACAAATGTGTAAAATTGTCCAGAATAGTCACTGAAGATTCCATATTAGATTTACAAGAAAGAAGCATAAAATATTTAAATATTTTATGAAATCTGTACCATTGTGTCAGTGAAAAATTCCAACACCTTCAACATTCTGTCTTAACAGAGCAGCTGAAGCTTTATTTATCCTTTTTTTTCATATATTAGGAACTCATCATACTTTAGCTCTTTCGCTCAATATCATGATCTTATGATTGATCTTACTTATTTTTGGTTTGCGTGCAACTTGAAGTTGATGCCAGAGTTATTCTAATTACAACACAGTCAACAGAATGACAGAAATCTTATGTCCTGGAGCTCCATAAATAATTCAATAGAATTCAATAGTCCCTATTCATTGCAATCCCAATACATCCACAAACTTATGGTCAGCTATCAGATATTTTCCACGTGTTTACCTTTCTACTGAATTATGACTGCATTCCAAAACCGAGTCATTTGCCATGCTCCTAATGCTCCTGCTTTTGGATACAGATGGCTAGCGATAAAAAGTTGAATTCACTATCCATCTATTCACTGTCTATCAAAATAAGTGTGAACGTAAATTATCCCAATCACTTTCATGCACGGCATATGAAAACTGATAAATTTGAATGTCTATTTATCCTTTTGGTAGAGGAAAGAATCAACTGACAATACTTTCAGTAACATCTCATTATTTATTTTTTCATCCACAATACTTTCCTTTAAGCTATCCCTTCCCCAGTCTGTATAGAAATAAACAAACTGTCATAACGGATGAAGCAGTAACTCTGCAGCACGTTTTCTCTTTCCACATTAGAGCCATAAGAACGCCAAGGTGGAGGTGACTGGGGAAGTGTACACTGTATGGTACTTATCACGTAGAGCCAAATCTGTGAAGTTATCACTTGTGGGTTTGTGTCTGCTATACACAGCTCTTCTGAAGAAGAAAGTGAAGTGCACAGCTGTTAAGGCTGCAGCTGAAAGGAGCTGTGCCATTAAGGGAGATGATGCTATGGGCTGGGTTCGATCTGTCTGATTAAGATTTTCCCAGTGGATTTCAGCTGACAGTCTCCAAGCCATGATCCCTTTCTGCACACTGTAAAACTGGGTGCATATTCACCAATTCATCGGTTTCATTTTGGTGGGCAGCATGTTATTCAGACAAAACATATTTACATGCATCTCTTGCCGTATGTTCAACAATTTTAAACACATTGACTCTAGTTCAGTGAAAGAAGTTAAGCGTATAAGCTAGGTAGAAAAGGGTAGAACAGGGGGAGGTTTTGAATTGCTTTGGAAATATTTAAGTGATCTGAATTTCCTGTGTGCATGACAGACACGAGAAAAAAGCAGAACTGGGAAGGTCAGGTGGATGAGATCCTAACAGGCCTTTCAATTGCCTTAGGGCTGCCTAATGTACCAGAGAGACAGGACAAAGTATGCCATCAGTGCTGCCTCATGGACTAGGTACCTCACCTTTGAAGTGCTGATATTCAAAACATGCCTTCCACAGTGTTTTTCCAGTCCACAGAGAATTAAAAGGAGCCAGCTTTCACTTATTGTGAGGTGGTTTTCTTCCTTATATGTTTGATGAAAGACAGAAATATTCTCTTTCAAAAATACCATTTCATGATTTTCTGGGAAGATGGGTAACTTTTGGAGGTATATTTTAACATCCAGCAATATCCGCTGCAAATGCATAAAAGAGCATTGGTTATATAAACTTGTGGAAATAACAATGACATATTTATGTCTTTCTCAAACCAAGGAATCTCCTGAAGACTTCACATAAGCCAAATACCTATGTTTTAGAACATACCGGTATCAATAGTATTATTCAGAAGTACAAAGACACTCGGAAAGAAGAACCACCAGATAGCAGAGTACATCTTTTCATTAAATTCAGACATCTTCTTCTCTCGTTCCTGCAGGATGCTGCACTAGTTCGGTGGTTGTGTGCAGGGCAGTGCCGTTCCTAAACCACCACTGGTCTCTTCGTGCCCTATGTGTGCTACACATGGCCTAAAGCAACAGTACGCTTCTCCCTACAGTGCCAAGGGTTTCTTCCAAGCGCTCACAAAACCTCCCGATAGTCCCAAACAAAATCAAAGACCATCACACACTCATCTTTCTCACATGCCAGAAATTTCCCATTTTTAATATCTATCATTTACATATTCCAGTTAAGTGACAGAAGGAAGAAATCAAAGCAAGAAATACGGTGATGGAGCTTTTCTTGCTGTCACTGCAAGATTATTTTCTGCAGTATATTGTTTAGAGCTTTTCTCTGTCCACTCTTTTACGACTCCAAAAAAGAGCATCCATTACCTTTACTGGAAAATGATTCCCTAGTTTAGCAGCTACCAGCACACAACAGCAACAACAAAGAAAGGAAAGAAAAGGTTTAATTATTTCCTAAGTTTTAGCCCATTAGTCCAGAAGAAACTCTGCACCACCCCAGCTGCTTGCTCTTTTTCTTCACGTATATATACAAACTCTCCTTATATTATCTGCATTTGTTTACTCTTTAACCAGACTGAAAACCGTGAATGGGATAGATTTGTTTAGTGCACTCTAACAAATCCTCATTTTATTCTTTATGAGGCAAAGACAAATAGGGGGGTAAGGAACTGAATAACATATAAAATGAAATTTAAAATGTTCAAAACACATGGATATATTCCTTAATGCAAGCTGTTTTTATAACAAAGATTATTTAAAAGTTTAAAATATAGCAAAAGAGAAATTATACTGAGCCTCCACGTGAGGCACATTCGAGCATTCAGGCCCATTGTTAACCCTTTACAGCAGCTTGAACAGGAAAGAAAACTCATCCACTGAGAGCTGCCTTATGCAGGGGGAATTAAAAGGAACATAGCTAAAAAGAGGTAAGGCTACTATGAAATTTTCAAAAATCACAGCTGTTCAAACACAAATTGAAACTGGATGCATCCGAAACCTGCCATTTTACTGAACGAAAGCAATCACCCAGTTTCTACACGGTTACTTTCAATTGGATTAGAACCAAGTCATGAGAACATTTTTGTGTCATTTGCTGCTCCCTAGTGGAGATAAAACACACTCTCAGTGTTCCAAAAAGGTGGGGGTGGGGGGTGGGTGGGCGCAAAGACCAATAGTTTGTAAATTTGGGGATATAAGGAAAACTCAGTTACTAAAGAAGAAAGTTTTCATTCCAGTGTCATACGGTCCTTATTACTGAAATAAATATGGGAACATACATTTACTTATAACTATTTGCAACAACAGTTTAGGGTATTTAGATATTTAATGTTATGATTTCATCTGCAAAAATTCTCTTCTAGATCATGGATCAGAATAAACTGATGTGTGACTCATTTAAAAATCCCAGTTACTTCTATTGCAAAAAAGAAATCTATTTGTAAAATACACTTTCTGTTCTCTTTCTGTATTTGAAACTGAAAATAGGTAAGCAGTAAAACTATTTTTCTTGTATTTAATTTTTGTTGTCTGTCATCCGACTCTAGGGTGGCTGGTGGTACAACCTTATTTGCTTTAGACAACTCAGGAATTACACTGAAACAGAATAAATACAGTGGCACAGCAATAATTACATGAAACCAGATGAAGTAAGATCGTATCCAGCTATCTAGATGTCCTTTTGCAAATTTATTTTGCGAGTCCTTCAGTTCCTCCTCTTTTTTTTCTTCTTTTTTTTTTTTTTTTTTTATTATTTTATTTTAACCAAGAACTTCAAACCCACAGGCTCACAGACCCAAATACAATTACTTCTTTTTGAACTCTTGACAGCTATGCTGCAAGATAATTAGAATTTCAAATAAATATTATCAAACCTGTGACAGTCATTCACCACGTTGGAAACCGTAACAATAAAGGAGATTTAAAGGCATGGCCACAGACTGCTTGTATCACCTATTCAATTCTTTAAAACTGTCCATCTGAAAACCTGAAGTATGGGGGGTGGGTGGAAAGAGCACAGAACATGGTTTTATGTTGTTTACAGACTATTTTCCCTGCTGTTCTATGAAGGTGATTGGAACTCCATACAGTGTAGGGCACACTTCAGCACATGCACTACAAGTTATTTGTGACTGATGCAGGGATGGCAGAAATATGTTTCATAGACTGGAGAAGTTTGCTTTGAGTTCCATTTTCTCTCTACAGTTTTCTGGTCTCATTTTGAACACATTGTGCTCTATAGAGGCTTCTGCACCCCTTTTTTGAAGTGCACTAATTGTCTTGTTTAGGTAACATTTTTTCCTTAGGGAAAAAGAATTTTTTAGTGACTCTGTGCATTAAAATTATTTTAAAACATTTAGAATTTCAATGGCTATTCCATCTTACACAACAGACCTCTGCAGAGTCAAACATTGCTTTCTTGAATATAAATGAAAAGTTCATCATGAAATCGGTGAGAATGATGCTTGCGTATCATAAACCAGAATTTGGCTCCTGTGTACCGCTTCAGTTGATGAAATACACTTTAAAATCTAGACATTTAATAACCTTAGAAGCCTGTAGTGCAAAATGAAAAATCACAGTACAAATCACATTTTTTGCTTAACCTGCACAACTTTACAAATGTGAATATTCCTGCACTAGCATAGAGGCTTTCCGTTTGTTTTTGTTCCTTCCATGAGATTGATTCTCTAATTTTCTTGAGTGCAGAGATGGACTTATTTGCTTTCTCTAATCACAAAGGAAAAAGCAATAGATTACATACAACTAGAATGCATTTACAATCTCTTCATGCAATTGGTACAGCATCCGTATTTCTAGCTAATTCTTCCATTAAAATCACATCAGTGTTGCCAAGTCACCTTGTTCTCAAATCATATTGCTTGTACAGGTTTTGCTTTTGGAGGGGCAACCAAAATGCCTCATTGTACAATCACAACTCCCCAAGTGTCATATCAGCTGAAGTGTAAGAAGCCTCCTAGACTGTAACCAACTACACACTGACTCACTGTTGGGTTACACTTCAAGGGATGACTCTCAAGCATCTAGATTTTCTGTACCTGATTTTCAGATCAGTTCTAAATCAAAAGAAAGAAAATTCACAGTGGAAAAACTGACTTGAAAAATTTGCAATTGACGCTCAAGACTGCTCAGAACATTTCTTTTAGGAGTCAGACACTTAAATACACATTTGGCAGCTGAACTGCTCAGAGACTGGGAGGGCTTTGTCTTCTTCCAGTCACACTCACAGACAGTTAGCTCAAAGGTATTCACTGTTTCCACTCTTCAAAGCTGTTTTTTAAAGCGTGCTGTACTGATCACGTAATTAATATCTGACAGGCATTGGCTGAAGTATGAACTGTGTAATTTAGTTAAGAATTCCTCTACATGCATTCTCAGTATAAGGAGGAAGGGAGTGGAGAAGAACAAGCCCATTTTGGATTCTCCATTATTTTTTCCCTTGTATTACTTTTAGAACAAGTAAGTAATAATTTATTAAGTACTTGCAAACCTAAAAATTTATCTATTTTCACATTCATACAAAACAACTGTTTCTCCAGAGTCTTACTTGAAGGTATTTTGTTCACACAGACCTATCTGCCTTGTTTATTGGCCTTTTCAGCAATTTTTAGACTTTTGTTGCCCGGTGCAGTCATATAGAATTCACTATCGGCTTAAATCTAGCATGCATTTTTATTAATTATTTTTTAGTTTGCTTTTTTCATTGGCAGTTTCAGTAATTGCTATAATGTTATGCAGAGCAAGTGTATGTGCAAATCATTGTTTACTGTGAGCATAGCTAAATAAAGCTTATTCAAGAATTCAAAACAAATTCAGTAAGAAATAATAGTAAAAAATAGAGAAGGGGTTAAAAAAATCAACCTGTACAACTGGAAGAAAAGAGCTATGCAAAACTTGCTAAAACAAAAAGCCAAGAGGAGATTAAATTTGCCAAGTATTAAAACTTTCTAAGGAATCTCCACACAAAATTTGGATTTGAAAGAGTAGTGATTAGCTGATCAAGAATGTTGTAATGTGAGGTCCTCCTTTCCCTACCTGTAAACAACCTACTAAATAAATAATAAAAAAAGCAACAAAATCATCTGCAGAACCTGCAGCCACTGCCACACTTCTATCTCCCAGAACCAAGCTTATCTGCACCGAATTCTGTTGAAAATGTTTACACCTCCTCTAATATTACCTCCTACTGTTACATTTTAATCAGATTATAAATTACTGATTTGTTATATATTCTTAGTGCTTTCTTTGACTTTTTCAATAAATCCTTTAAAAAAAAAAACAACAAACCCACACAACCACCAACAGCGACATTGGTTTTATGCTTCACTGTCAAACTGAGTCTTACTTGCAATATCATCCCTTCCTCCTTTTCCCTAAAATAATTACGATTATTATGAGTGATAGGTATTTTTCTGTGTGGGTCCACGCAATAGCAAAGAAAAATACTTATAAAATAGTATTTCATGACCATCAATGAAGTATCAGTATTAGGCACAGAAAGATAACAGAGAAACACAGAACAGTCTATCCATGCTGAAAGAACTGTCCAATATCGCTCTGCAGTTCTTCCTTTAACAACGTCACCTGTTCCATTCAAGGCTCAGCTATGAATAAAGCAGAATGTTCGTTTTCTGCTCCCATCCCCTTTCTGGAGGGCAGAAGAGGTGCCTCCCACATGCCTTTTGTGTGCCCAAGTACTTGATGTAAAATTGCCAGTTACCTCTATTTCAAAGGCCATATTCAGGAAGCCATGGTTTCTTGGATCAGTAGGTCATTTCATGGTATTTAAATAGATAAAAATGCATCTCAGATATAGCTATCACACTATGGAATGGACATAAAATAACAAAATATCTGTGCACTTTTTATACAGAGGGAAATTCACCTAGTGTTTTAGGTGCTATCCTTGACTTCTCAGATATTTTTGCAAATCTGAGTGTTTAAAAAAACCCCAAACCTGTCTTGAAAAACAGGAAACTTTGTAATTGCTTTTAGAAGTGAAGAGTACTGAAGCTGAACATATGAGCTTTCAATCTAGATCTCATCTTTGCTGGTTGAACTGCAACATGAAAGTAATATGAAATATGAATATGAAAATTCTTGATCTAACCACTAGACGGAACAAAGGGACACTCTCATCGTGGGCAGCACTGAGCGCAGCAAACTACAGCATCAGAACTGTTCATGGCTTTGTGCTGTTCTCCAGATGGTATTTCCTATAGCACATATTATTCACGTCTTACATAGGAGAGGTTTGGGTTTTTTTAAACACCAAGTCTTAATGAAAAAATGGAGGTGTAAAGTTCTGGGTTTGGGACTTAAATTTCTCCCCATTTTCAATTCCTGATCTCAATGAATTAAAAAATCAACAGGTATGCAGGAACAATGTTTCTGTTAGTATTAGTGTTACCTGCACCACAACATACTGGAAAATTCAAAATTGGCCTATACAGCCACCCTGCACAGGAGAGCATGGAATGAGATGTGCAGGAAAGTGCAGGATAAATGTAGGTTTTTATTCATTTATTTCAAAAGTTTTAATAGTTGTTCTAAAGTGTACAAGTTTTAATTTAAAATGTAAATTCATAGTGATATCATTGACTAGATATGGTAGAATTAGTGCTGTTGGCAGTGATTTATTTCGTGTCACCAAGAGAAAAATATTAAAAAAGCAGAAAATTCCCATTAGTTAAAGCTTAGTGGCATAGCAAACAAATCCCATTATTAAGTGAAACAGGAGTTGCTATATATGTTGAATATATCTGAAAAGAAATGATAAACAATTAACAAGACTGCTCTAATGGAATGATAATGGCTATCAAGGGTAACATCTAACCAGATAATAAGCAACTGACCTAATAGATCAATTAAATGTATAAGAAAATTTGTTCAGTTTGTCACAAGGGTTGGTTCCAAGAGAGGATATTCCACAGAGAACAGCCTTCCACAGGCAGGGCATGAACTAGATTTTTAAAAACTCTTGAATCAGAAATTCAAAGGTAAGAAAAAAAACTTGAAAAACCTGAAGTGTTTCACTAAGTAAAGAAAACTAGGACTACTTTCTAGGAAGTATAAAATTTCCTTTTGACCTCATGGAATTCAAAAGTCATTTTTACAGAGAAAAGTGGTGGTTTTTTTCTCCCCCTGCCCCCCTCACCATGGATATATATATTCTCAGAAAGCCCAAGATATGTTTGGTCTAAAGAGAACATTTAAATCCTTGGTACCTTCACTAAAGAAGCCTACCCCTACATGCCAGCCCTTGCTGTTAAGTAGCTGAACCAAACAGATCTACTAGTGTTTTATTTATTTTGTGTATTGCAAGTGTATAGGCTGCAGTTTATCACAATGACGGCTAAATCTATCATCCTCTACCTGGAGCTGTAATAGGAATGCTCTCAAATCAACAAGTCTTTCCTTCAGAGTAACTGAACTGTAAATTGTCCTTGACCAGTCAGACAAACAAAAACAACCTTCCCTGTTAATCTGCTGAAGACAAACAGTTCACTGTCTTTCATCCTCAGAAGAAGGATGTCAGTGGCAATGGTGTTTTATATGTCACATCCTTCACACCATGCTATTCCGCTTTCAGGTTCAAAAGCTTAGTGAGATATTAAGAAAAAGATGCAATCCGACCTCTACAAAAGTAAATAATCATTTTGTTTCTAGGAACATGGGGTTTTTTTTAATGAAAATGAGGTTTCCGAGATTGTTAGAATATATTCAGGAAATACAAATTTTTTTTAGTAGAGAGAATTTCAAATAACATGGGCATACATGTTAATCTTGTATCAAACACAGGAAAATTTATATTCTTGTGCAGGATCAGGAAATTAATTTTATAAAACACAGTTACAGAATTATCTGGGATGATGCACATACTCCATTGCTGTAACTTTACAGATCAAATATGTATCTAATGAAATTACTGGAAACAATTTTTAGTTAGATTATTTCATCAGTTCCTTGCAGCAATTGAGTGCAGATATTTTATATCTCCTTATCACTTTTTGTAACTCTCTTTTTAAAGGTATTTTACCAAAAAACATTCCTGAAAGGCTCCATTAAAGAAATGCTGACACATTATGTTACAGTATGTTACAGTATCTTGGGTTCTATCAGTCACATTTCATTACTTTTACATAACATGGCTCTATTGATGCAACCTGATGTGACATGTCACACTGCAGCGTCAGCGACAAACTTTGACTAAAAAGTTTTTATCCTCAAAACAGCTATGTCTAGATGAAACACATCAGAAATTAGTACGCTTATTCTTTTATTTATCACCACAAATAAATAATTTAAATTAAAATTTTACCACTATGCTTGTACGTTAGCACTGAATAATTCCCTGCTGTATTTGTGCATAATATGTGCAGTAAAAACAGGTAGTAGTTACAGTATTTTACTACTGGCACATCTTTATTCAGAACATCTAGAGGTGCCTGGGTCAACAGCTTCCTATTTATTCAAATTTATATTGACTAGCTTCAGAAGGCAAAACTGACAAAATGATTAATTAGACTTTATAACTCATTGGCGGCCTGCAGTTTAATAGAATTAGTAGAGCTTAAGTTCATCTTTAAATACCATGACGGTTTTCATTTTAAAAATGTCAAATTACATTTTTCAGTCAGTGCAAAATACAAGATGACTTATTTCAAACTTACGGAAAACTAAAAAAGACTAAATAGGCACCGTGCTATAAACACCCTTATCCAATTGAAAAAGCCCACTGCATTAAAAAGTATTACATGTATCCAAAGGCCATTTTAAAAGGTGAGAAAATAAGGAGATAACGGAAAAATCAGCCCCAGTTTAGATGTCCGAGTAGAAATTTGGTCCTTTGAAATCTTGGAGATAGACATATCTGTATCTACATATATGAATACCTAAATAGGAGCTGCTGTCTATCGACTTCCTTCAGACTTTACTACCAAAAGTCTAATAAAACCAATCTTAATGTCATTTTAGCAGCACAATCTGATTCCTTCAGTACTGAGTGCGCATTTGTAGTCTTCCTACTTCTTCCCACATACTGTCAGGTAAACATGCAACTCATTCATTTTTTTTTGTCTTAATTGGTACAAACTGTTCATTGTAACTGAAACTGTGGCTAAACGTTCAGCTGGGGACACGTGTTCACTCTTTCTGTGAGCGTTTCTAACATCACACTAGCCTTTATTCCTCTTTAGGGAAATGCCTCTCTTACATCCTGACCTTTACCTATTCCTTCAAGAGGGAACATTTCAAGGTATAATGATGCAGAATTCATGCAAACATTAAAACTTGTCACAGACACACTGGCCCTTATGTTTGTGCATTTCCTGAAGAGCTATCATAATGTCACAAAAGTCACCTGCAGGCTTTTATATAAGTTTATAATTCCAATTACAGCTGATCATCCAACCTTCATGCTGGTTCTAAACCTAAGTGTTGAATTTGTTATGCATTTGTTTTCTTTATTAATTTCCTCTTGTTTATTTTTGGCTTATGAATGCAGCTTGGCTAAGAAACAGGGATATATGTGTCAAAGTCATAAACTATTTCTAGTTAAATTGCTTTCCCAGAGCACATGTGATTATGCTTGCATGTATGACCAAATTGCAAGAAGAAGATTTGATATGAAAAATAAAAATATGGATTGAATATTAATCATGACTTGGCATTAATTCTAAACTTATTCCGTAGTGTTTTACTCCAGAGACATCCTATACACAGATCACATTAAAAAAAAAAAAAAAAAAGATGATTTACACAACATAACGACCACATAGATTGATAGCATATACTAAAGCCCACTTAAACAATACTTGATGAGGTAATGTCTTTTAAGGGAGGTACTGCTGGGTAAATTACACAATAAATCTTATTTTTTTTTCTGCATATTCAAGTTATATTAAAACTGTCTAGAATACATGAATGATAACTTAGTTTGCAAGAGATATTTTTTTCTTTCTATAAGAGACTAAGAAAGAGTATAAAAGAAGACACTGCCATTCAAAATAGAGAATACGGGCATGTATTTTAGGGGGTGAGGTATTTGCATGAATAGATGTCACCACTCTCACCAAATCTAAAATTTATAGCACATTCAGTCCATGGAATTTAAAACCAGTTGGACTGCCAATATACCTGCTACAGAGAGGAACATACACCCGGAGGTAATGAGTCTTCTCAGCTGGGAAACAGAGACTACTTTATGTAAATGCTAATGACATGCTACCATGGTGTGATGTATGTTATAAAAAATAAGCAGAAGAAAAAGATCTGAAAATTCAAGTTGATCCAGAATCTGAACTGGAAAAAACTGACTTCTCCGCTTTTCATGCTGACCTGGCAGTGAGTAGACTGTGGGGAGATGCGCAAAAATTTGGGAGGGGATGCAGCTGGGACAGCTGGCCCCAGCTGACCAAGGGGATATTCCATACCATATGACACCATGTCAGCAATAGAGCTGGGGGAAGGAGGAGGAAGGGGGGCAGGGACGATGTTCGGGGTGATGGTGTTTGTCTTCCCAACTAACTGTTCCATGTGATGCAGCCCTGCTTTCCCGGAGATGGCTGAACACCTGGCTGCCATGGGGAGTAGCTACCGAATTCCTTACTTTGCTTTGCTTGCGTACACGGCTTCTGCTGTACCTATTAAACTCTCTTTATCTCAGCCCACCAGTTCTCTCACTTCTACCCTTCCAGTTCTCCCCCCCATCCTGCTGCAGAGGGTGGAAGTGAATGAGTGGTTGTGTGGTTCTCAGCTGCCTACTGGGGTTAAACCACAACACACCAGGAAACCCCGCTCTCTCTCCCCTAACTCTGAGCTGGGTGAAGTGCTTCCCTGGGGAAGACAAAAAGTTCAGTTTCAATGGGATGCAGCGGACGACATGGAAGAAATGCCTAAGGCAGACTGTAACTGCCAGAGGAACTTAAACACCATGCTGCCAGAATCCCACATCAGATAGCAAAGGGAAACTACAGAAAGATCTCCAAACGGGAAAGGGGAGGATCGAGATGCCCACGCTCTGCTATTTTTCATATGATAACCTGACTTTGCTAATGTCTGTTAAAGTCATCCAGCTCCAAAAGGAGACTGAATGAGAGGAGGAGGTGGCAAACAGCAAGAACAGTCAGCTCATTCTAACATGACAAAATCTCGCAAGACCACAGGAAAAAATAAAAAAAGGAGTGCGAAGCACAACAAGTAAAAAAGGATCCTGGAGTTAATGATATTCAGAAACCCCCACAACTAGCTGAGCAATACTAAAGAGATTCATTTGTTCACAGAGTTAAAATAGTTTTGACGTATTTATGCACATACTCTTTTACTTCAACTCTTCACAATTTACGAGTTTACCTTCACAGACTGGACACATAGTTTAAGCATTAGACATAACGCATTAATACATCTGGCTTTTTCAAAAGTTTTGATCAGAAGTCTATAAAAATCTGATTTGTTTCCAGTCTTTTTAGAAGTTACTTAAAATACTTAAACCAATACTTAAAATCAAGAAACTCACTTAAGATACAACACTGACTTTTGTTTTTTCATAAACTGATTTTTCTAAATATTTTTTAAAAAACCACATGGCTATTTATTGTTGATCCATATTTACCAGTCCTCAAATTTTTTCAACAAAAGAGTAGAACTCCATAGAGATCACAGAAGCTATTGGAATTCTAGATAACCTTATTGATGTACTAAAATTAAACTCAAAGAGAAGTACTTTTAGCATCTGTCTCTATTACATCTGTCTGAAAGTAAGGCATGCCACAATTATTTTTTTTAAAAAAGTGTTTTCATTTTTCCCAGACAAAATTAGAAAATCTTCATCAATAAATGTACAGTTCACTTCCTTTTAGCCTTTTATTAAAAAAAAAATATTTTAAATGGCGTGGTTTCTGCCTAGCAATATCAGATTAAGTGTAAAAAAATCCAGGTTGTGTACAGGAAGCAAAATCTCCCCAAATCTGCATCTTAGTACAAACGACATTCTCATCAGTTTTTGCAACAGTGTACAATGCCCATGAAGTTCAGAACATTTCAAGGCATGTAACACAAATTCAGTTTAATAACAGAAGAGTGCCATTTTGATGGGCTGCAACACAGACCTCACTGTAGTTCAGGTACTTTGAATTTAAAAAGATCCCTCTCATATAGCTAGACATATATCTGCAACACAAATAGGCTTCCAAGAAACTCTTAGACATTAAAGAGGCATTAGAATATAAAGTTAGTATATAAATATTCTGGAAATCCAGGGAAAAGGTGCATATATATTCACACATGTCTAACTAAAAATTAGCCTTACTTCAATAATTGCAGTTGGTAGTTGTGTATGTCACAAGATTTGCATATATGATTCTATGAAACAGCAGGAAAGCTACTTCCAATGTAAAATTATACATTAACTTTTAGGAATTATTACGTTGCATTTCAGAACGATTTATACACCTTTCTCTATCAAAATTCTCTTTAAACATCGAGAATACTGGGAACAGACCTATTTTGATATACTGAAAGAAACAAAACAAAACCTACAGAAACCTGCAGTTTCAGGGTTTTTGTTTCAGGGACATGGCATTTTCTGCTCCGTTGATGAAATTCCCTCATCATTTCAGGAGCTGGAAAGCATATTCTGCACAGACAGAATGGAAGTAGAAGAGTGTCTGCAGTGGCAGGGTAACTGAAAATGGCCAGGGTATCGACGAGGCCCGTTGTGTATCTAGGGGTCCTCTATAAGCAGTAGTGACACATATAAGGAAACCCGTTTCCTCTGAGACTAAATGAAGTCTAGCAGAAATTTGCAGGTTGGGTTTTGATCATGAACCTAGTAAGTCAGGAGGGAGCAGGGAAATGAAGAAGCATAGGCAAACTTTGCCTGTTAGCAGTGAAATATTTGTGTATATATGTTATAGAAAATGCCAATAGACAGGTCTGGGGGGTTCTTCAGGAAGAGGTAATTTTCCACTTAAATGCATATGCATATTAACTTCTGTAGTACTGTGCAAATGAAGAAGGCAATCTATAAGAAACTTGAAGTAGGCATACTGAATGAGATTCAAAAGAGCCAATTCAGCATTTATGGTATACATGACTGATCATAGAACGATAATGAATAACAATATCCCTTTGATGTTAATTAGTTGCACTTGATAAGGCGATGCTAAGTGGGTTTACAACAGTTGAGTAAGAAAAAAATCAAAGCCTCAATAAAGCTTTCAGAATGCTAAAACCAATAAGATTTTTTTTTTAAAAAGAAAAACAATAGCACTACCAAGAAGTGCCTCATTCATTTGCTTGTCTAAACTCCTAGTAAGAGAAAAGATTTAATACAAAAGCAGAAACAGAAATAATGAAGGTGCAATTTTGCCAGAAATGTCTATGCCTTAAAAAAAAAAAAAAAAATCCACAACCAAAACCCCAAACGAACAAGCCCTCCCCAACCAGAAACAACCGAAGAAGAGACACCACAGCACAGCCTGCAGAGCAGCAAAGAACAGATTTGATGGCATTAAATTCAAATGATGGAGTCAACAGTAAATGCAACACAAATTTATCTATAATTTTAACAAAATATAGATGTATGTACTCATGACTCGGACAATAGTAGTGTTAAAAAGGTGCATTAATGCACAAGTTAGGCAAAGAGTAGCATTGGTTCCTCTCCTGTCCCCAGCAAATTCTACGTTAAAAACTGTTTAGTGGTGGAATGAAGGAATTGCAAAAAGCTGTACAGCTGAACAGGGGACTTAATCGTGTTTGTCAGGCATCTTATATGAGAATTTCTTTTTCACGTTCCTCAGAAATAAGAATTACTATCACATTTTGTTCTCTTTCATGATATGGAGAAATACAGGCACTTATGCAAAAGAATTTTGGAGACCCACAAGAAGCAGTTTGGAAAGTGGTGCTATTCTTGGTGTCATGGTCAGTGAGACTATTTACAGCTCAGTCTAGATGCCAACAATAAAAAAATGCTCAAAAAGTTGCAAATTAAGACTTTCAGGTTGATATGAAATAGCAGAATTTTTTGTTGAAAACCACTTTGTTATATTTAGTGTATGCATTCAGCTTTTCTTTACATTTTAGGAAAAGTATCATGCAGTTGCACAGGCAAACACGTAGTAGTACATATATCAAAATACACACAGGCACTTTTAAAGCTTTCACTTTTTCAGCTTTGACAATATAGTCACATATAAAAATTTACGTTAAGTACATTTTCTGAAAAAATAGGGGACGGTGAGACTCTGCTTGCTTGATTGTTTTGGTACTTCTAAAAATCTGGGTTTTTATTGTGTGATTAAATAAACTTTTGTTTCCACCTACCCCAGGACTCCTGCAGCAGTAAGAACAGACTGGATGATGCTGAACTTGTAAGTATCAATGCAATATATTACTCTGTCCTTCCAATTCAAATTGAGACATTATGCTTGTTGCACACTATTCAAACTTTGCTCTGCAGATAGTGCTATTAATCTATTCAATCATAGTCATTACTGTGGTACTTGCACGCTTCACAGATCCTGCTTTTATTATTTTTCAAAAGAGGTGTTGATGTTGCCATTGCTAAATGATAAGGTGAGATAAAAAAGGATTTGGAGCAAAAATATCAGCTAGTCCTGATTTTCTAGTTGACAATTTTCAGTAATTTGTACTATAAGGTACTGCCTGTTCAGACGTGGCTCCCGATGATTTCAGTTGCAAGTACTGAAAAAACCCCATTTACCTTAACATGTGAATCTGCACAGCCAGAATGCAAGGAAAACAAGTAGTTAATATGGCTAAAAAAGGCTGGAATAAGTGACTGGCTGGAATTACATGCTAACTCTGACACACTGAAGGCCATTTCAGCCTCTAATAGTTCTTAATAATTTGAAATTAGTTTTTAATTACACAACAAACTCATTGGCATATAAGAAAACATTCATGCAACTAGTCATAACAATGGATCTTACCTGACATTAAAATAGCCAGTGCATATAAATTGTATATAAATATAAATTTTACATTTGATGAGTGACATTGGTACTTGGTATGTTACTTTGTTCATTTTCACGTCAGGATGAATTTCTATTATTTTCTTTTTCTCTCTTGATACACTAAACCATGAATAAGGTTAGTAACAGAGACAGAAAAAACTACAGATATAATATGAGCTTGCACAGGTTTGCACTCACAAATCTAAGGAAATGCCAAAAGCTTCTTGTCTAAAAGTTATAGAGCATGGCATCCTGAAGCAGCTATAAAACATAAGTCTATTAGACTTTTGTGCCTTAGCTTAACTGAGTAGACTCCTATGTGTACCAGGAAGCCTAACTTTTAGACAACTTAATAATACGTAACAGCAAGAATAAACTATGGTTAACATGTGATCTCAGAAGTTAATGTGATAATACTAAAATACGGATAACAACATTACTATTTCTGTCTTTTGAAATCCACATTGTACTTCCACAAAACCCAACAGTGCATGAAGAGATTGACTCAGGGGATGCTCACAGTCTAGCAACTCACTATTCAATTAATAAACACACCCTCTGCTCTTTAATCTTGTTCCTTTGCTGTTTGTGCAGTGTCACGGCCAGCCAGGTTTCAAAATGTTCAAAACTGGATATTCCTCCTTGTCACATGAGATTTAAAAATCCTGATTTCATTTGAAATTCAGAATTTCTTTTGCATTTGAACACTTCTTCCTGAGGACAAGCAAAGCAGGGGACTCTGCTGACTTATCTCTAATATTCGATGCTCATGGAAAACATCTTGCTGCTGCAGCTTTCCTGCTTTGGCAGTTCTATGGGATATCACCACTAACTGTCACTAGTGTAGGAAAGGAAAAATACACATGTGGAAATTCAAAAGCAATGTAAACACAACCGAACAAAACCATTCCATAAAAATTCCACTGTCAGATTACTGAGATATTTCAGAGAACCCGAACCCTGCTAAAACCCACTTTCAACCTTGATATTATAGAAAATTTCTTCAATTTGGTTAATTTCATAAGGTTATAAAACCAGTTAAAATGATCTTAAATATCAAGAAAAAAATAAATTTAAGGTAGAAAAAGCCCATGCTTATACCGTGTTTAAATTTCTGATAGCTCATCATATCTGCAGTGATTATGTTTGTAGCATTACGTTGATCAAAACTAGGAAAAAATCTTAGGCATTTTATATAAAGAAAAAGGGAAAAAAATGGATCATGCATTGATTTAGGTTCTTGCCATCTGATAGCCTTAACTTCATCACTATGTAAGAAGATGGAGGAAATGATTTATTGTTGACTGTCATTCTTTCTGGAGATGAATAATCTTCTTCCTCAGTATTAAAGTGGCTTTCAGGCAAATCAATCAAGCATAGATCATGTCATAAGACTGTCTTCTGATGTTAATAAAGCATTTGGTAATAAGAAGCTTTATGTGTTGTATTTATAGACACAGAAATACTATAATATCCTTTTAAAAAGGGACAGTCTTGCCTGTGATATTGTTTTAAAATAACGTTTAACACATATATAACCATAAGTTTCTTAATTGTCCAACATAGCCTGTGTACAAGTGAGCAACACTTCACTAAAATGTTTTCTCAAATAAAAGCATCAAGTTCAGATGACAACAGTCAACTGAAGGTACAGATCATGTGAGTAATGGGTATCATGTAAATTAAGGTATTTCACTTCAAAAATTAGCATTCCTAGACATCCTAATGTTTCTACAAAGCCAAAAGACTGCCTTTTAGATTATAAGGAAAAAAAGAGAGGGATCAATGTGGAACAGCATATACAGTTAAGGCTTGCTTTAAAACTGCTTCTTCTTCCGTTGTATACATCATAAAGTGACAACATAATGAAATGCAGAAGTGAAGAACACGCAATATTGCCCAGTCTAACTTCCACACAAGCATAGGGTAATTTTCAGGTTAGGTATTCACAGAAGCGGGTAATTTAAATTATCTATGAATTCTTTCAAGTTACTGAAAATTCATTACCTCCATATCTCAAATAATAAGGAAAAATGACATTTACTTCAGAATTTAAATATTTAGAGGAATGGCTGAACAATGACTTATCTTATGGTCATCAAATTCAGTTTTGTAGTTGAACAATGAAAGAATAAAGAACTAGGATGTCAAGAGGCTTCTGGAAAATAGAGGAAGAATTCACTTTCTAAAACATAAAATTTTGACTTCAATTATTTGCATGTATGTGCCAAATGTTTAGCTCTGCAAGCTGATCTTGGTTGATCTTAATGGTTTGGACATGCCGTTCTATTATAATTTCTCGAGTAGAGGTTGGTTACTAGGGAATAGCTGCAAGTTCTAAACCAAATGATTCATCAGAACTTCCTAAGTGGTTGCCTTGATCACGTCTGTTTAATGTTTACAGTGACATGGATATTGGGTAGGAGTTTATAGATCATGCTAAGAAAGCATAGACTTTTTCCATGTTGAACAGAGACTTTGCCTGTAGGAGTGAACAGTCTAGAGCTAGAAGACTGACGCCACAAGGAGAGATGGTTAAGGCACAGTTAAAGTGACCATGTTAGGAAGCTCCTTGTAGTAGCACAAATAATTTTGAACCTCATATGGTGGGAAAAATCAGTTACTTAAAGAATTCAAAAAAATATTTGCAAGGACAGTGGAGTGGGCAAATAAAGTGGTCTGAGCAGCTGTGATTTTTATTCTCATAAGGAAACAATTTCATTGTTGCTAGTTCAAAGATTATGAGACTGCAGTGAAAATATAGGAAGAGATGATGGACTGTTTAATTTGGATGGATTTGGAACAATTACAGAGAAAGTAGTCATATCCCATTTAATCTGGTGTGCTGAAATTAATACGGGGGCAATGGGTTAAAGACATTAAATTTGCATTTTGAGTTGGTCAGAATGTGAACTACTTTTAACAGCACCTAAGGTTTTAATTTCTAACTAACAAAGTAGCAGCACCTATAGTATTTTTTTCATAGCTGAAACAAAACCAGAAAATGTCATTCAGCCCAACTTCGAAGGGTTCTTCAAACTAGGAATGTGAGAACACTATGCCTGCAACCATTTGAGTTTAACAACAGTCCTGCAAACATTTGAGTTTAACCTTACTTTGAAGTTTGCTGCACTGTTTTGCGTCCTTGCAAAGCCTTACTTGGCTAAAAATTTCATTGTAATCATTTCATTGTAATTAATGCTCTACTTTTGTATTTATCTTTGCTATTTTGTTTTCCATTTTCATTCTAGAGACCATAGTGGAATAGGATTTAGTAGCCTTATAGGTGTGAATTTAGGCTGAAGAAGCCAGTTAGATTAGTTATCTGGTTATACTGCTGAGTTATTTGCTATCCTGATGGCACTGAATTAGATTGCTGAAGTACAACCTTTACAATCTGTCACTTTTCCAGATCTTTTAAGTGCTGTTGATATCATCCTAGAAGTTTCAATCACTAGAGTAGGAATAGCTTTGGAAATTATTGATGTCTATAATAAGGTAATAAGTCACAGCAACAATGTCATTTTTGTATGGATTCTAGCCTGTGTAGATATTAAAGGAAATGAAATGGGAGATAAAGCAGTCAAAAAAGCTTTGCAAAATAATTCAGAAGTCATTGAGAAAAGAGAATTTGGGCCGTCAACAAACAGAAAAGCAAAGCCAAACAACTAATTCTGGCGGCTGAAGGTTAAAGAAGGGTAAGTTAATTTACAATACAAAAATATTCTACTTTTGTGCCCAGCTACCAAAACCCACAGAAATGGCAATAAAATAACTCCCCAGAACCAGAGGGCATTTCTTCCTACATACTGTAAGGCAGACTAATTACACCTATATGCTAGAACACTTTTTTCTTAGATGCAAATCCTTTTCATATTCCTTTCCTAAAACTAACATTCTCATCCAAGGCTGCTTCAATGTAAACTAATTACAACAGTGGGAACACTGTTGAGCAGTGTACAAGATTTTATACACAATTTAAGAAACCTAATATTTGTAGAAGTGGACATATCCTCTTATTTGAATAATTGGTACTAGACACAAATACAGAAGATCCAAGAAGAATGAAAAATCAGATAGTACCTTTCAGCTTGCAATTACTGGAGCTAAAACTGTCTATTAGGTCATAGGTCTATATTTTTCTCAGCTAAAGTAGAAGTAAAATATTAATACCATATAGTTTGCAATATATAGAGTCATTTAGGTTGGATACGCTTTCTCTAATGACATTATTATTGGATTTACTTTGAGTTACTGAAAATCCAGTAAATAAAAGGCTGACTGAAGTGCTGTCAACACGATGTTTAGGGGAAAGAACATCACCACTAATATGTAAGTCAGAGCTGACCGTTCTCGCGGAATGTCATACTTCAATTATAAAATCCATTCTGCTGAAGTGAACAGTAATGGGAACTACACCGCTGCAGTCTGTGCAGATTTCCAGAGAGACTCCAGAACTTCACAGTGCCCACAGGACTTAATAGAGCACGAGGGCTCCGTTTTCAGGGAATAGCAGGCTTTGTCTGCGGGCAGGGTGAGCAGCAGCGCCTGGACAGCAGCTGCTGCTGCGGGACATGGGACATGACCTGCTGCCAGTTTACCAGGCATTCAACGACCAGGAAAACCCTCACCATCATTTCAGCATTTGTCTTTCCTGCTCTGAAAATATAGTTTACCTTTCAAGAGGGGAATGGAAACCGATGACAGTGCTGATCTATATTTAATCCTGAAGCTCTCCTACGTCTTCTGTAGTGGAAGCACAAGTCCGTGCAAACTGAACAAATGACAGCAGTGTAACAGAGCTCACAGTAGCAAACTCCCAATCAAAACCTTTCAAAATATCTGACATAGACAAGTTCATATACACAAGAGCAGGAAAGATCTATTAGCAAAAGTGGAAAAAATCCTTATGACTTACAAAATCTGAAGATGGAGAGTATAGTAATGTGCAAATCACCTTTTTATAAATTGGTATATGTTTTAGCAGGAGACCAAATGTTAATAAGAAGAAAGAGAAAAAAAAAAAAAAAGAAAAAAAAAAGGAAAATAAAAGGACAGGAAAAAGGAAAACTTGAAGATATTTTACCACCCTCTGGTGGCAGAATGTGAAATGGACGAGAACAAAAAGTTTTAAGGTGTGTATATCTATCAAGAAACAATTTTTAAAAGCCTCATTTTGTTTATTGCTGAATCATCCTAGATAATATGACACAACATGAAGAAAAAACTCACACTGATTTAATCCTTACAGCTACCTGTGTAGAGTGCTTCCTACCGTGAGTTTTAGCTTCTTAAAATTTCAGATACTATTGAACAATCTGTTCATTGAAGATAATTTGAATTTTTAATTTAATATTAATCAATGAAACTATCCCAAATTTTTAAACCACATTCTATACTTAACTGAACACAATCTTTCTATCTCGCTTAAGTAGCAACATAAAGTTTAGTCAAGTCACTGATTTCAAAGCCCCTTAAAAGATTTCAGAGCTTAGAAGATTGAAATAGGTTTAGGATTATAAAATACATAGATAAGTCAAAACATAGAGCAAATATTTAGACATGTGAACCTCACTGAACATCTGCAAAACTTTGTCCCATCCCTAGTTTAGGCAATGGATTCCTAGCATGTCCACTAGGATATAAAATTTTAGCATGATCTTGAGATATTTCATCAGTTGGTTTGTATTTATTTATTTTAAAACCTAGATGGATATATGGGACCCTTAAATCCATCTTTGACCTAACATGAAAGGCTGAAAACAGTGGACTACACTGACGTAAATTAACTGAACCAGTACACCCAGTGCCAAAGCATCTCCATCTGCACCAACATTGTATCCTCATACCAATGTTCAGTCAGAAGGTTGCAGGGAAGGGCCTTTCTAAATTGTTAATAATTGAAATACAGGCTGACTTCAGCAAATACTTTCCATAAATCACTGACAACACACTATTTTTTAGTTGACCTTTTACAAATTTTTATATGGCCCTTCCAACAATTAAAATTCATCCATACTAATTCTTCATCAGATCTAGGTCACTGCTAGGTAGCCATTCAATCAGCAAATTTACATCAGATTGTTTTGGATCTTGTCTGAAAATTAGAGATATCTTCAAATGCCTAATCAAGTGGAAGCAAAACAAAACAATATATTATGCCACTTGCAGCATTCCTAAATCCACCAATTCTTCGCTAGAATAGTTGATGCTGAAATACTGTGGAACAAGGGGAAAACACCCAGCAGTACGAATCTCAAACCAGCCACAGTACAGTGTGCTTCGCAAACGTCCGTGTGGCTCTGCTGGAAAGCAACCTAAACCCCAAAAGAATGACTCCTGCAGAACCTAGTCAGGTGTCTGAAAAATCAACAGATGAAGCCAATGAAGCTTTCCAGAGAGCTAAATAGTGCAGTACAGAGTGAATGGTCCTTGTGGTGCTATTTCAGCTTAGTATACAGCCGGAGAGAAAAAGTCTGGCTAGAACTGAGCTGCCTTGATGCTACTGGTGTCCAGAAATACAGGCGACACAGATATTCGAGATAGTTTTGCATAAAACCTGTTTGCCCTGCAGAGTTCATGAATTTGTCATTCAGCTGTGCAAAAACATCTATTTCATTTTCAGCACAGGCTGTGAAATGGCCAAAAAACCAAGTCTTCACTTCTGTGGGAAAGACCATACTTCCATTCCTCAAAGTGCTCCAGTGCCCCTGCTTCGGGGGATATTCCACTATCGCTCTCCTTCTGTTGAGACATATGACTACAAACCTGCTCTTCTCACAAGCAGATAAATGTTTCCTCTCAATCACAGTAAACTATGTCTGTCAGCTGCTCATTTCCTCACAGAAGTTCATTGTATATTTTGTATTGAGTTGTATTTTTGCATGAAATTTTCTTGCAGTATTTTAAATGGAAAAAAAAACCAAAAACAGATCACTGGAAAACCCAAGGAAAATCACTGAGGTATTTGATTACTATGGCCTTTTGTTTCCATCGGTAGCTGCATTTTACAAACAGCTGAATACGTGTGCTGGAGAGCATGTCAGCTGTCAGGACATACCTGTAAACTGCTGACAAAGCAGTTCTTCTGAGCCTCAAGTCCTTCTCTGAAGCTCTCTGGACTTGGCCACTCTGGAAAACAGAGGACAATTTCCCATTCAGCATCTTTGTTATCTCTGCTGTTCCTCCAACAGCTCCTGCACTTCTGTGACTGCACCACTCATGAATACCTTCTATCATTCCTGACCATCACATTTCCTGACTTACAAACTGTTCACAGCTGATTCACTTCATCACCACACCTGTCACTAGCAGTGTTACCATTGTTGTTATTACTGCTTCAAATCTGTGATTAGAGAAATTTTATATTTATGTCATACTTCCTTCCCTTGTTACTGTGCTCCTGCCCTCCATTTTTAGAAATTTCTGTCTTTAACAGAAAAATTTCTTTCAAGGAAATTTGAACAAGTAAAATATACTCCTTGGCAAAAAGACACTAGGAAACTGTGTACCTTCAATCAACTTCCAATCCATTACAGGATGTTGTACTAATTAGCTACCTGTAGTCAGTGATTACCTAGTCTTTAATTTGCTCAAGTCCCTAGAAATTTTCCAGTTGTTCATATTATATGTGGCATTAACAGAAAGTTGTCTTTTCAACCAGTTTCTGAACTAATCATACATATAAATTGGTCTGAAATTTTCAATTGTAATTTACTTCTTGGGGGACTCCACTCTACAAATCACTGATCATAGAGCAGCAATTGCTAAAGTTGCTTTATCAAATCCCATGCATTACTGTAATCCAATAATACCACACACACAACATTCTAATGGAAGTAAACTACCGTATGTTTTCAGATACTTATTTTACAACTTCAGCTATTTGAGAAATGCAGCTACTAACAGAAATGAGAGACCACAGTAACCTTTAGACCTCAGAAGCAATTGATCCTTAGTAATCTTTTTCCCATTGTAGTCTATACAACAGCTATGACACTGATTCTGTACAAATAATTTTTCTGACACATTTTTTCTGCTCATTCAACTTGTCCATGTGGAAATGACAACTATCAATTCCACTGGGCTAATACAGATGTCCTTGAAGAAAACAAAAATGTCACTACTTTCAATTACAAGAGCAGAACATAAACGTCAACTCATTATAGATTACTTAAAGCTTGAGTCTAAACTTACTATGAGTTACTTTCTAAATCTAAATGTCAATATTATACTTAAGTTTATTGATTTAGACACATAAACCTATTTACCTTTCTGGGTCAGAGTTTGCTTTTCTTTTGTAAGTAACTGGTTTCTCAGGCAAGGATAACAGTAGTGGGTTTGGATAATAGTGTTTGCCTCAAGTGTCCAGCTTCGTTAAGAGGTGACAAAAGTCTGGGTTTTTTCAGCTTTTGTGGCATGCAATGCATACCGAACTTCAATGCATACCGACCATTTTTATATTTTACATAATGCTTGAATCTGAAATTTGATGTTGAAGCTCCAGTTCAAAACAGCTTGAAGCTAAACAAGTTCTTCATGGCACTGGGGCTTCAGAGAGGCCCTCCCTAAATTCAGTTAGCTGGACAAGAGTCATGGCACCAAAGACAAACTCACATAATGGAGTTCATATTTCGTAGTTACTCTCTGACATTCCTTACACGGTAGGTTCCCTACTTCATATCAAGCACAAGATCCATGCTTTCTTCCCTACTTGTAAAGAAGCGGTAGGTGATAAACACAGGGCTGCCACATCTACCACCCCCTGACCCCCCTCTTGCCTGCTTCCTATTCCCATAAGCAGCCTAGACAAAGAGGGATGAGCACTTGCTACCACGTGCTAGAGGTGTAATGTCAAGCAGGTCCCTGGCAGTATCTACTATAGTTTTGTATTTTCCCTTAGCCTTTGTTCTCCTTTTTTTGTTAGAAACACCAAATGCCGAGTAAAGCAACGCACATTCAGAGAATTACGCAGTAACATTCCAGGTATTTTAGTTTAGCCAACTTTTCTCCCAAAGGGCAGCACAACCCCGCATAATTGAACAGTGCTGAAGAATCTTCATGCACACACTGCTTTGCTGAGTGTCTCAAAGGAATGTTTTAATGAGTGTCCACCAGTTTTCATGATCCAGCTCTAACTGTAAACTCATAGGAGACTTAAAGAGAATGGCATTCATCTTCAGCGGTGCAATTAATTGCTGCTTCCTTTTGATATGTTCCTGCCCTCTCAGTAAATTTAGGCACAAACACTTTGAAGAGCAGGAACCGAATACTTACTATGGAGATTAAACAAAGAGAGACTGGCACTTTCCTTCTGGAAGTTTTGAGGCAAAGTAGGTTTTGTTTCCTAAATGCTATGGTGATTTGGTTTTCTTTTCCAATTAGGAAGAAATTATACTCTATAAACAGTAATTAATGTTTAGTCTAGATGTCTACTCTGATTTATTTTTGACTACTACATTTACAACTGACTTCAAAGCATCTCTCCTGATTGAAATTGTAACAACCAGTGAGCAGTAAAAATGCTGTGCTTGGTTCCTATTACACGTTTATGATACCAGATATAATGAGTAATTTCAGAGTGGAGATTATCCATGCAAAATGATACCTTGAAACATATGGTCTACAGTAACCACCAGATTATTTGCTATGCTACTGTGGACTGGGATGCAGAATCCTCTTTGGCTGTGATGGTAAAAAGGCTGGAAATAGCAAAAAACTGACCAGTGATCTAAACAGCTGAGATAATGGCACATACCTATCAGTGTAATTGTAATTCTGTCCAAACTGAACCTCCTTTTGATTGCTACAGCACTCTCAAAACTAGCTGGCTGCAACAAGGCTTTTACCACCCCATACCAGGTTAACTTTAAAGTAGTTCCCACACCTTGTCCTGGCATGGCCACCAATCCCCCACAAGGAACCAGCCACAGCTGCACCTTATCTACATCAGCCAACCCGCCGCCCCTGAAGGAAGCCCACAGCTGTATATTATCAATGTTAATTAACCTGCCTTTATCCCTTTACAATTCTTCTACATTTGACCTTTAGTTTTATAGGAAAGATAGAACAGAAACATGCAAAGGTGATGGTTTTTACCCAGGAGAAAACTGCTGGAAGACGGGGCAGAAGCAGGGTTTGTCCATCTTCATGCACTCTAGCAGGTTATTTACTTTATGCAAAAATATCTAGAATAAGAGAATCATCCAAACCAAACAGCTCCCGTGATCTGCTGCTGAGTTAATCCATTTTTGCTTTCACCTTTCTTGCAATGTGAAGAGCTAAAAAGGTGATTTAAATTTTGGTGCTCCACAGCCAGCATTTTTTTAGGAATAGAAACATCTGACAATATAAAACACAACTGTGGTGCTATCTGTAAGCACACAGGACAGCCTGGCAAAGAGCAAAGACACTGAGATTTTCTATAGCTTATTTCAAGTTCTTGGCTTTGTACATCCTAATCTGGATTTGAGTCAATAATAATGGGGCAACACAGTCAGGAAGAATAAAGGACAAACCTACAATACTGATACATATGTTACTGTTACATGTTACCTACATGTTACAGGTGAAAAAACTTCTGATAAAAGAATCTTTTTATAAGCTGGGTTTTAGACACCAGTCATCCAGGTTGGGGAGAAAAATGACTTTGTGCACCAGAGTTATGTAAAGTGTCTGCACACTTTTGTCTTTGGGTCAGGACCCTCACAGATCTGGAAAACATAATAATGTGAAACAAAACCTATCAATAGTCACATCCACCCTCACTTCCTACATGTCTCAGATAATCTGCAAAAGAGGGAGAATCAAGGGAAAAACTCACAGAAATCTTTAAAAACTTCAGCCAGAATGGCCTCTGATAAAGATTTCTGAGCCTGTTTTTTAGCAAGATCTGTGACACTTTATTTTGCCCCTGGGAGCAAATTTATCACCAGCTGGCTCTATCTGTGGGAGCTGTGGCAGCTGCCTGCTCACATAGAAAAGGATTCCTGTTGAAACCACTCACGAGAGAGTTGGAAGAGAAAAGTATGTGAATTGCTTAGAATTGGGCTTCACTGGTGACATTCTACACTCGCAGCTTTGTGGCTTCTCAGCGGACTAGAATGAATTTGTTTTCTCTCATTAGTTTAGTAATACAGGATGGTGGAAATGTCTGTGATCATCTCTACGTGCTTATCGAGAATCTCATGTGTACTGTGGACATAATAGAGTCCAAATGTTCTGATGCGGAGGAAGCGCTACTGAAAAATACCTCTGTCCCGAGCCCACTGCTAGTCTGAAGAGACTCCCAAGCTATGACGAATGTGTTCGGTGGGAGTATTCTCACCAGTGAAGGAGGAAATAATTGTATATATGTGACACACTCCTGATGCTTTACATCAAACCTCCAAAGAAAAGAGTGATAGCTGGGCGGTGATCATGTGCTGAGAAAGTGGCACCCATTGCCGTTCTGCCAAGCAAACGGTGTGAAGCCACAGCTGCGGGCCCCAGAGGTGACGAGGCCTTAGGTGTCATGTGCTGCATCAGAGACTGGCAGGTGTGTAACGGAACGGGTGTCACGTTGAGCGGAAGGTGGTGGGAGAACCTGTTTAGAGGCAGATAAGCCTTTACAGAAGGATACCGTATGATGGTCCCAATGAACTCTGTGGACTCAGCCAGAATATGACATCGTATTTTTAGAACTGTAGCCCTTTTATTACTGACTGAAAGTAACAGTGATTTGGGCTTAATTTGCTAATAAAAAAAAAACCATATCTTTTTTACTTGAATATTTATACACAATATGAAATTGCTATGTGATTCACTCAAAATTCCATAATCATATTTTTCAATGAAAGTCATTCTTCAAAGGTAACAGTTTCCACTCAAAGGAGTTGCACTCAAATTCTTAATTTGGTAGTGGAAAACTACAAAACAGTTAAGAAACTCAACAGAAATTATGTTTCTGAAGCATTATCTATATAATTATCTATAAATTTCAAACATTATTATTGGTGTTTCAGTGCTTTTTACAGAAATTCTGATCAAAACCATCTAAAACTGAACCTACACCTTCAAAATCCCAGCCCAGTGCCAATATCTTATTTAGAACAGATATCTAATATTCATTAAAAATATAAATAATGTTATAAACATTGAAATTTCATGTGGTACTCTTCTAAATATCTTTGTTAGGCAATGTAATTTATAAATGGAATTAGGATCTAAAGAACATCAGGGACATTACTACATTCAGGGAAATATTTTTATCTTAGCCTTCTGCTTCCAATAGAGATTTATTTATTTTTTTATAAAGGCCAAAAACCCTTAAGTACTTAGAAGAGAAATATTATCCTCCTTATTTCTTCAAATATAGTTATCTTATATTGTATTTTATTTATCATTAAAATACCCAGTCTTTTTCTTGCAAATGTCTTTGTAAAATCATGTGAAGACAGCTACATTCACTACGTAATGAATATTTATTTGCATTGTTATGAAAATGCTTTATAGTACCAAACGGTGCATTTATATTTCAAACACAACACACACATCCCCCCCAAACCTGTGCAGTGAATTATGAAACGATCCAGCAGAGGGACCCCTTCAGTTAAAAATTAAGACTCATCCATCAAGCATTGACTCACAACCCCCAAGGATTTTATTTAGTCACACAGTCCCAGATAGTGCCTAAATTAGTAAAATCTCACAAAGTGTAGCAATATTTCTGATACAAGACAGAGAGGTTTAAACATAATAATATATTCTCTCTTGGTGTTCATCCATTTCCAATGAAAAGGTGTATAAACTTACTTTACTATGTGATATTTTAAGTTTATCATTCAATTAATTATATATTATTTAGGCTGACTGCTACCACTGTCCCTAAGTTGCTAAATAACACTATGTCATTATTAGAGGTAAGAAACTTAGCTAGGCAAAATGTATGTTGTTACCTGACAGTAGAATTAGAAACAGTGCTATGGCAGGAGCAGAAATTAACATTAAAAATGTCTCTTCCTTATTTAAACAGTTGTCTTCTTTAGAATTATACAGGATGTCCATCTGAGTTTAACTATATGACAACAATCTCAAATTGAAGTAGCAGAGAAGAAATGTCTGAATTCATAAAGCATCTTTAAGGCTGGAATTGAAGCGTGTTGATGACTAGTATTGAAATACATATATTTAGAAAGTATGGTTCTGAAGCAAATGCATCCTAAATGTATCTTTAATTTGAGGGGAAATTTTATCAGGGAATGTATCTTTTGCAACAGTTGCCATGGCAGCTTACACAGTCATGCCATTGTAGAAACGCTTAATTTTTCACATTACAGAAATGTGGTATTTTATAACTTTCTGCTTTTTTATTCTTAGATTCTGTGAACTTGCAGAATATTATTTCTATCTATTTGTAAGTGGTAAAACCTTTGTAACCAATGCTTATTCATGCTGCAATATGGCAAAACCTCATGCTTCTAGGAGATTTATTGAAAAAAAAAGTAAGCTATGAAATTCTGCTAACACAAATTCAGAAAAGATAGCTTATTGTGCTGTCTGTTTCACAGTGCTTTACAATGCTCTAGGATATTTATTACATGTAAAATGCTACTTTACAACATGGGCCATAACATAGCTATGGGATTACATCAAGACTGAAAAGTAAATCAGGTTCCACCCACTGAAATTTAACCAGGTTGTATTTCTTTCATATGAATTAATAACGCTCAGATATGGTTTTGAGACACAAAAAAGCTGTGGAGAAAAGCACTTCATTTTATAATCACTACTACTAATTCATAAATTATTTACACATAAAAAGGCAGTGGAATCTGTAAACCCCTTACCTTTAAGGGTATGCCTCTGTCATTAATAGACAAAATTCACTATCCAGCAACTTATTGTGATTAGACAGGAAACTGATGGCGTACTTATCTTTGCACTTATTTATTAATGATGATATAAAAAGACTAATTTTCCTGAACATAACAATGCTATAGTAACAGCAAGACAAAAAGAAGCTATTTCCCTGAGCACAACATAATATTTTCACTGTGCCCTTTGTCTAAAAATTCATGTCCTTCCTCATCAGACTGTCTTTTGAAGCTTCCTTCCTTCTCTCACTGCAGTTCTCACCCATTCCCTTATGTTATCTTAATAACTCGAGCCCTCCTTCTAATAGGCTTACACATGTACGGCCTTGCAGCACAAAGTGATTGTCAGGATGTCAGTATAAAGTGATTATTTTTTTTTTTTTTTCAATTTTTCATCAGTTTTGATGGACGTGTGAAAATTTACCTTGAGTTAAAAAAACATTTGGGGAAATAATTTTTTAATTACGTATGCCAAGATGATGGAGAAGTTAAAGCGTGTATCAGAATAGCAACATGGGAAATAACAGAAAACAGTTTGCAGAGAATTATTTTATGACAGGACGGTGTTGATAATTTTTCATGATAAAATTTTCATTTAGTGTTTCAACAAAAGAGACAACTTAAACATTAAAAATAATTGCTCTATTCACAGGCTATCTTGATCTCTAATTTTCACATTCCTAATACTTTTTGGGTTCTTTTCCCGATCACTGCTAAAAAGAAATGAAATTCAATTGTATCTACCAATACATACACAGGAAGTATTTTCTTCCCACATAAGCAATGCGATAATAACTATCACACTGAAGACAGATGGCAGATGTTAATTTCTACCTGCTTGACACACAGTGAGTTTTTGATCACCACACAGGGAAAGAATACAACTTGTAAGTTTGAAAGCCTCATTAGATGACCTGAATTTGCTGGCAGAAAGCATATGGCCAGGAAAATGAGAAAGAGATGAAAAGGTATGTGATTACTTTTCCTGTTTTCTCAAGCCTGCCTATTTGAGTATTTCTACAGAGGTTTCTTACCTCATGAGTATATACAGGTAAGTAAGTAATTGTGAAATTGAGAACTCTGAACAATGTATATGTATCAATATCTATCAAATTCTATACATATTTATAACACTATATACATTAAAATCTCCACTCACATTTCAAATTCTTGAAGTTTTACAGCATTAACACAGTCAGAGTGCCTAAATTCTTAGCATCTTGGGATTACAGAAAGTCCTCACTAGTCATTTGAACATGCTGCATTTCTAAGGCACACAGCTAAAGGGAGGAAAATATAAATTCAGAACTATAGGTCTATAAAAATATTTATCATTTTTTAAAGTTTATGGTCTGACTGCACTTCAGTGCTGAACACTTCAGATTTGCAGTACTGCTTAGCTCTAGTGCATAGAAAATAGACACCACATCTCATTTACTGAACACTGAACTCTTAATACATCAATATGCTTGAAGACCACACCAAACACCGTGGCTCCTGTAGCACTGGTATAACAAGTTTACTTCCAAGTGCACTTAAATATGGAATTTCTTCTGGTACATTATCTCTACTGTAAAGCTGTCCCTACTATAAAGCATTTATACCAGAACACTACTTTCTATCTCTCATCAACAGGTGGCTTCCTTTCCTCTATGTTGAAAGTGCAAGAGCTTAGTCTTGCAAGACACCAAGTATATAAACAAACACACTTTATGAACAACAAAAATTTGCTTTAGCTAGCAAATTAAAAATGTTAAAATAAATTGTTAATACTGGGAAAAAATTGAGGTAGAGGAAGTGTGAAATTTCAGTTTGTTTCTTACAAAAGGCAGTTGTAATTTATTGTGTTCTCACAACCTGAGAATCTAAAATTCAGTTTCAACTCCTTTTGTGGAGGTTATATAAACATATTTAGCATACTGCTGTAAGGGGGATAAACAGTACATTCACATAGATAGGCATCAGTACAGAATGAAGACACAAAGCAATGCCCCCAGCCTACTCAGCAAAGCTTTAGCAGGAATGATTTTGGATATTGCATTTCAGGAGGAACATGGAAAGTGTCTAGAGGACAGCAATGAGACTGGTTCTGTCCTACAGTATCTCATAAGTGAGGAAAACACATGCAAAAAAGGATTGCAAGAATCTGGTTTACTCTAGGCTAGAAAAGAGGAGACATCTTTAGGTCTCAAACACTTTTGTGAAGAAAAGGGGAATAGTCTACAAATACATAGAAGATGACAATAAATAAGGGGCTTAAATGATAACAAGAAGCATTTATTTAGCCCTTGAGAGAGAAATAAAATTTTTAAAGACAAAACTGTTATGGAAGAGATTGTGGAGTCTTCACTGGAAGAAGATTTTGAGAACAAATCAGACATAATCCATCAACAATATACCATCAAATTAACTGTTCAAATTGTGCTTTAATCATACTTTTCAAAATCAGTAAATAGCTCCTTTATGTAAACAAGACAAACATCACTGCATTCTCAGCTCAGTAAAATTTAGAAGTATATACGCACTTGTGTTTGCTCAGCAAACCGAAAATTGTGTCTGTTCTCCAGATGTAATCTTTCTCATAGCTTATGTCAGTTAATAAAGCATATCCAAAACACCACAATAAGACACAGAAAGAAAGAAACCTAGAAATAGGAGACCATGAACTCACCCAAGGGAACCAGGAAATGAGAAAAATTTAATTCTGTGTTTTCAAATCAAAATCATGAAATCCAACAGTCTGATGAGGTATCTATGGAAAGGATATTGATTTTCTACCCCCACCCACACCCCCCCACCCCCCTTGCTTTCTTTTTCTATTTTTCAGCTCTGGATATCTGTATTTTACAACAATCTATCTATAAGCTCCTGTACAGCACCCCCTCATGTCTGCATATTAAGTCTTTTATTGATTGGGCTGGCAGCCCCATTGATTGCTTGAAGTTTTCTTAGTAGTGAAATAAGCCAGAAGATAGTGACAACATCGACACATAATAGCAATGCTTCGTGCTATTTTCAGGATTAAAAAGCATTCTGAAGACTGTAAGGAAAAAAAACAAAAAAAGCTAACTACTGGTCACACAGATAACAGAAGACAGACAATTAACAAGACTAGACAATTGTTTAGGGAACCGAAGATGAACAGTGATGAACACTGGTATGCTGTGAAGAAAAGAACATGATCATCTTTGTTCATTTTACTGGTAATATCTAAGCTGGTGGCTGTCTCCAAACTCAATCTCCAAAAGAAATAAGTTATCAGAAACATTAAAAATCCCAAAAAATGGTGAACCACCAAAATACAGAAGTGTACTTTTCTTTTTTGTAATGTATTGACGTTAAGGTTTGTGCATGTTATCTGTATTACACTACTTTGAATCTAATGGCAAAATATATTTTGAAAGCTCAGCTGGAGAGGTAAACTTGCTATACATTATTTTCAATGGTATTGTTTGACTTTTTTTTTTTTTTTTTTTTTTTAATTTCAATGCTATTTACTTTTCCCCAAAGCAATTTCAGCTATAGCCTTACATAAGTTTTATTTCATTTAAAATCAATAAAACAATGGGCATATACCCTTGGTATTCAAAAATGACATTTCTCCTTTGTTTTTGAAGCATATAAACCAAACAAAAATCAATACTTTACCTTTCTACACTTGAATAAAAAAGGGTAATAAAGTAGCAGGCTCACAGTGCTATATAATATTGATCATGGAGTCTTTCAAGATAAATTACCAAGATTTAAAAATAATTCTTGGTAAGACAGCACTACAGTTTTTTTTATCAGTTGCCACAACAGTTTGGAGGAAATACGTGCATCAGTATGTGAGCTAAAATACATTATACTAGGTGTAATTCTTTGTAGAATTTGTCAGTAACAAATGCACTTATAGACCATATTTAAAACAAATACATTTTATATTTTTTCTTTGGGGAAAATGATGCAATTTTCATGATAAAATTAATTAATGATAGTCCAATGCTCTTGCAATATATGGCAAATCATATCTATCAGCACAGATTTGCATTCATCTGGAGTCAAATGGTGGTTATTAGCAGAAGAGAAATTTAGGAAAATAAAAATGTTATTCTGAAGGCATTACTTTTTTAGAAAAAAATAACATTTCAAGATAGGCTTTTTTGGTCAATATTACAGCACAATCAAGTTCTACCTTTGTATTATTTAAAAAATATGTTTTGGAGAGAAATCTAAGCTAACACATTTTTGTGCTTCAGCTTAAATGGCAACCTTTTGTATGTGGTCATGAAAGGATTGCTTTAAGAGATTTTTAAATTTAAAGTTCATTCCAATATGAATGTAGCTCACAATTTTATTTTCACAGTAAAACTCTAATGAATCATTAGCTGCCATTGAAATGTGCACATAACCCCCTAAATTTTAAATGCTGTTATTGTAAAATTATTAAACAGTTTGACTCAGAGGACAATGAGACTAAACAGAAAATGGTTTTAGCAGACTGGAAGTGGTGGTATCTTGCTGAATATTATTCTGTAAAATAGATGAAAGCTGTTATCAGACCACCTCACTATAATTCATCTTAATGTGTTTGCTGGCCTTCTAAAATGCTAATTGCCTACCAATACCACAGCAAAAAATACGTACCATCGTAGCATGTGCTTTATCTTGATCCTCAAAGGACATTCTTAGTTTAGAAAAATAAGTCCAGCTGTAACTCTCAAGAATTATGATTTCTTAGCTTTTATTTCTTTTGTAGGAAATCTTTCTATCTTTTCAAGGACACATAAGATTTCTGGAGAAACTTGCTAAAGTATTTGGGAATTTTACCTGAAAACTGGATTCTTCCCTTTACACAGGGTTATGTTGTGCTTTGCACCAAGTCCATGGCTAAATAATTTTTTTCCTGGATAAATTACTGTATAATGTGATGATGGCAAAACATGGCCTACAGTTTTCATGCTAATTACTCAATAAACTTGGAGGTAAGGTAACTTTTCTTGCTGATTTCTCTGAGATTAGTGCTGCCAGCTATTTTGGAGCACTTTATCATTTGACTCAAGGGCATCATTAACATTGAGCTCAGGACGGATACTGGTGCCAGAGCAGTCAGAGAGATACCCACAGTGGATGGCACTGGGGTTGGCGTGCTCGTAACCTCAGTGCACAGCCTCTGACACTCGTCAGGCTTGGGAGGTCAGATTGTCTCAGGAAGGTGCAGAGCCCCACATTGATCTGCAGGAAGCCAACAAAGCTCAGCACAACAGTTCTGACTATACCAGTTCCTCCTCAAAGCTCGATGTACACACCAACCATGAGGAATCTTTTTACTGTTTCAAAGGGGTTGCATGACCTTTTACAAAGCTTACCAGTGCATACTAAAAGTGTCCATAAAAGGAGTAAGCTATGCAAAGAGTTTTTCCACTTTAGCTAACTGCAAACTCACTCCCCCAGACACATATGTCATTGCAATACTCTGAACGGCAATGCAACATGCAAATACTTCTTTGACAGAAAACTTCATGTTCCACCAAGATTTAAACATTTCTTCAATGTTTTCTCTTCACAGTGAAAGTGGGTTCAATCCAGATAAGGATTTCTTAAGTCAAAATCCGAAAGCTTACTCACTTTTTCCTAGCAAACATAGAGACTATAAGAAAAAAAATCCAAAAAATTTACCCTCCAAAAGGAAAGTTTCATAAAAGGCTATTTGGCTTTGAGACTTTGATATAAGCCAACGTTAATATCAAATGAAGGAAAGCAGAATCAAAATTTCCAGATTTCTGGAAAATAAGAATTTGAATAAAACCCAACTGAATTTAGACATCTAAATGACAATTTCAAAACTCAATAATTTATGTAATATAACAGAAACAATAAGAAGGGATTCATGCTATTTTGATGCCCCAGCAACAGCAAGTAAGGAATCTAAGTCTGGTGGATTCTTCATTCTTTTCTAGTGTAACATGCTTAAGAATTTTTCTTTTAAGGTATTTACAGAAATTTTCATTCTTTGTCATTACTATTGGCTTCTGACTGAAAAAAACCCAAAGCTTTAAATAATCCCCACATTTAAAGAAATGAAAATTGAGAGAGACAGACTACGTAGCCAGCCATGCTGATTTCCAGCAATTTTCTGTTGCAAGAGTCAGTTTACACATGAAGCTTTAAAACGAAAGATGAGAAGAAAGAGTCCTCATCACTTTAGGCTTTTGGATGCAATATTAGGGGATGGGGTGGGGGTGAGAAATTAAGTTCCAGTAAGTTTTATAGTCCATTTTTGTGTCTCACAATTGTAACAAATTCAGGTGTCTGGCACCCTGAGCTTGACAGTTAGCAGCTTTTCTTTTTTGATACATGCTTTGCAGAAAGCAGAAATTAAATTCAGGGTTATATTTACTTTTCTCAGCTGGCTAGTTTAATCCAGAAGATACTGAAGTAAACAAATTTAAGAAGTCATAGGCAGAGTATTCTATCACATTTCTATTAAAATCACTTCAGCTTCTGAAAAAAACCCCACACTGTACTTTGCACATCATACACTATCATGGCCCTCACACAGGGAACAAGGGAAATTTGCCATCATATTCTTATGTAGAAATCTGGTCATGACTGCTATTGCTAAAATCTATTCAGCTCAGATAGTATTTAAGGAATCTAAACTAGTTGCATAAATTTTGACATAGTGTATCCTGATGGAACATGGTTCTGACCAAACTGGAATCAGGCAATAAAATTTAAGTGGAATCTTCTTTTTGACATCATCCTGTTTCAGCATTTCCAGTTAAAGTATCTCCATTGCTATTTCCAAAATTGCCCCATATTTTTCATTCAGTATTATAGGATCAGTTAAAAGATTAAATTAAAATTAAAATAAAGTTAAAATTAGTTAGCCCCCATAGAATAGGAAGGTAACAATTTCTGGAGCGGTTTCTGAAATAATTATATTTAGAGACTGGAAAACTTCCTGCAGTCCCAAGTAACGCACCGTGGTAGTGGGCAGGCACGACACAATCTTGAGGCTACATGTTGTTCAGAAAGCAGAGACCACAGGAAATGATCCTTGGCAAAGGCGTTGTTTAATGTAGACGCTGGAGGAAGTTCAACGGAAAACATTTATCAGAAATTTCCGTCTAGAGAGGAGATATGCTGTTTTAAGGGAAAATGCAAATATTACTCAGCAGACCAAGGGCAAAGGAAATAGGAAATGGGCTAGAGAGTTCTCTGAAATAATCTGCCACTGAAACGTGAGAAAACATACTCGTGTGTTGGCAATTCTTTTATTTTAAAGCCTTCCACAACTCAAGATCCTTTTGCAGCATTGTGCCATTATCAGAAAGTTGGTTACTTCCAGTTGAAACTTCTTAAAGGTAGGATAAAAAGCTTAATTTTGTTCCTATCCTGACATATCATTTGCATGCTTATTATTTGAGCCTTTGGAATAACTCATAGAAAACCATGAGTTTATGACAGAAAGAAGACATCTTAGAAATGTCGTAACAGTTGACTTTGCTGCTTTTTACAGCTTGCAGAGAAACACCTATGATTCAGTCAAAGTCTTTTAGGAGTCTAGA
Source organism: Falco naumanni (assembly GCF_017639655.2). Taxonomy (NCBI): domain Eukaryota; kingdom Metazoa; phylum Chordata; class Aves; order Falconiformes; family Falconidae; genus Falco; species Falco naumanni. The sequence continues at coordinate 20,287,062 of NC_054067.1, read as the reverse complement.
TAAAAGGGCAGAGTACACCTCTGCAAAGGGTGTCACCTCTGAGCCTGCCAGTGTTGGGACAAGGGGTGGAGCAGCCCTTTTGGTAGCAAACGCAGAGAAGAGGAAACATGCTCCTCATGCAGCGCTAAACCTCTGTGTGGGTACAAAAGAACATTGTGCTTTGAACTGTATTTTTAACCTTGAAATACTTGACTACACAGGCACTAAGTATCAAGAATGCCTTAATTACAAATAATAAAGCTGATTGTATGAATGAAGACAAAATATATGCTTATTAACATTTAATTATTGGTATTTTTATTGTAATATTATCAAATGAGCAGAACAGTAAGCCCTTATATAGGGAAATATAGTAAAAACCCCTGCCTGCAGCCATATCTTTTATTCTCTGCTTAAAACACAAAAAAACAAACCCCAAAACAAAAAAACCCAAAAAACAACACCCCACCCACTTTCTCAAAGGTAAAAATGAATGCTAGAAATCATAGCTGCTGCAATTAGAGTTGCATTATCTTTTGGTCTCTGGTATCCTTGAGTTTTTATTCAAGAGAACTTGTAGTAATGCCCTCAGTTTGACAGATGCTTTCCAAGCTTATCTGAAAACACAGTGGGAAAGAGAGAGAGAAGTACATTATATGGAATATTCGCACTGTTTAATTCCAGATACCAATATTATGAAATAAAATGCTCTAAATGCCTCAGCGGAAAAGAAAGGCTCCTCCAGAGGGTGATTTAGGGCAACTAAATTAGGCCCGTTGTTCTGAAGTGCACTCAAAAGGCTTATAAAGCTAGGCAAAGTGAATATGTCCTACAACGTCTGGTATCAAGAGTACATAAACACATTGCAAGCCAGGAAGAAGCAATGCGCTAGGAAAATAATCAGCATGATTGCAATCTTGCACTCAACTGGGTGCTTGTCTTTGTATACCTTCTCTCCTGTCTCCATTGTTCACTGTTCGTATCTTTGCTCTCACACTACCTTCTGGCTTAAACTACAGTACTATGTGTTCCTTACCACTTCCTTAACTTCTAACATAGATAAATAAGTGACTTCATCAAAAAGCATTCAAATAGATAGTGTACTCGGATGCCTAAATGCTTATAACATTTCTGAAGTAGGCTTTAATTTACTGTACGTGAATAAAGTGTATCTTTATAAAGCATTTCCTCAGTGAGGAAAAAACAGTTTAAAAGTATCTCATTCATAAAACTTGATAACATCAAAAATGCTAAAATGACCATGGCTGATGCAGATTAACGTGACAGTAAAATAGGAGGAATGCAACAGAATTTAAGAGCAGGGCACAAGTACAGAAGCAATTCAAACTTGTTTTGTTGGAAGAGAAAAGCACAAAGAAATTACATAGACTATTTGGGAGATGTGATCACATCATCAAGCATTAAAGATGTTCTCAGTAGCTTTGGTTTTATTTCTGTAAGTCATTTGCTTCACTTTGCAAGACTGGGAAGACTGAGAGGAGTTCCCTGAGTCGTATGGGCGGATCTCTGGGTGGGCACAGATTGTGCAGGGCATGGATGTGCCCTGCAGCCCTGAACCTGCCCATTGCACACACTGGGGGACTGACTGGAGTGTTATAGTACTGGCTTGTTTTCCAACATTCATTTGCAAAGAAACTTGAGTGCACAATCGAGCAGGGCACCGCAGTTTCCTCTCATGCAGAAGCAGGATGCAGCAGAGCATGCCTGGGGAGCAGCATGGGGAGTGCCTTAGGAACTTCTCTGAAGTGTAGACTCGGCCTTTATCGCCAGTGTATATCACAGCTCCACCACATCAGCTAATGAAAAGGATGTTGAAGTAACATTTATACTGCAATTTGTTTGTTGTTGCTGTTTTTAATTAATAAATAAGTCAAATGTCTTGGCAGGGAGGAAGGAGTTAAAAAAAGGGAGAATATATATACATATTTGAAGAAAATAATCCTTCCAAGTTACTTCCAAGTTTCATGACACTTGTATATAATCAGAGAGTTCTATCTTTTTTAAACACTGGATATCTTAAAGCTATGTAGGTAGTGATGACAGCTAACTATTCATATGCCTACATGAAGTGTGAGATCAGATTCAGATAAATTTCTCTAGCAGAGTTCATAACAAAAAAACCCCACCACCTTACTGGCAGTGTCAATACAAAGCACTAATCTTGCCTAATTTTCTTACGCAGTAGACCTGACCCCAGTTGGATCAGGTTTGGAGACTAAATTTGGGAATATCAAGGGGAGGAAGTTTGTAATCCTCTTCCTATAAATATTGCACAGATAACTGTAGGTTTAGGTTCAATTGTAAGAGCCACCAATCTGGTGGTTTATTTTTAAACAGTTCATTATTTCTACTATTTAATTGTTGGTAGATATATTGTGCCACCTACTGAAAAACAGCCAGTATATTATTGCTTTTTAGTCCTGCAATTAAGAAAAAGATTTAACTATTTTTGTTAAAATCTCAACTATCTCAGACTGCAACAAGAACATATCACCTTTACTCACACTTGGAGTTTTACTGTCAAAAACCTAACAAACAAAAAATACCTCTCAAAAATACTTAGCATAGAGCAAGATAATGCATCATGTTAAGTATCAGTTTCTGCAAGCACCATATTTAATAAAACTTCTGTATTCATACGAGCATACTCTGAGGCAGGAAAACAAGAACTAAGTAACTACCTGTCTAGCTCTTGGGTAACACCATTTTCCATTTGGAAACTGCCTGTTAACACAATTGGAGCCATGAAAAGCAAGATTCCTCAACATTCTGTCTGTTCTGATGAAACATAATCGATTTAAACCTTTATGGAGTCAAATATACTCTCTGTAAATATAAAGGGTCAAAATAGGCAGTGATGCTAGGATACGTGAAACAACCGAATCCACAGATGTCCATTTAGGAGAACAAGAAACAAGTTACTCTGGGGGCACAGAAAACGAGTAATCTCATAAGTGAATAAATAATAGTATACAATACACATATGTGATATACAGTTATTATAAAATTCCCAGTTAAACTCTTTTTACAATATGATTCTATCCTATACTCGTACTGAATAAAATACCTTAGAAGACATCATCCTATATTTGTCTTATAATGATATAGCTAAAGTATTTTTAAAAGTATTAAAGGGCACTAAATTGTCATGGCATCCTACACTTTATGCTGGACCAAACTGTGCAACACCTATTTTGCACAGCGTAGCAGTACCTACTTTGCCACAGACTATACAAGGATAAAGCAGTCCTTAGAGTAACTATGTGTTCAACAGCTATATTCAGAAGTTTGACACAATGAGTCTTCAAAACAACCAGATGAGGCAGGATTTAATTATTTGACTTCAATATAAAAAATTAAAATTGCATAATCCAAAGCGTGCAACATTTGAATGTTTTGCTCAGAAAAGGAACAGGATTGTCTGCTTTTTCTCTTATGAAAATATGAAGTCTTTACATCAAACTTGGTTTAGTACATGCTGGATAATTATCTTGTCAAATAATAAGACAGTGTCACTTTTGTTCCATTAGTGAACTGAGGTTACTTAAATTACAGGGCAAACGTCCAAGGAATAATAATATCTGGTAACACCATCCCTTGGAGGATTTTTGGTTTTCTTTTCCTCTCTCTCTCTCTCTCTCTCCATTGCATATGCAGTGTAGAATTTTTAGACAGAAAGGCCCCCAAATTTAGCCCACAGACTGAAGTGTGAATACCCAGAAGGGAAAATCAGCTCCACCAAAGTCTGTATGTCATATTATATTTACAACCAGATCCAACCATATGATGACTGGTATAACATAATCTAGATCAGGCTCACTGAACAAGGTCAATGGGATGGAAGAACTGGCATCCCTCTCACTTGCTCTTACTGAGGAATATATACATGTATCTGTTACAGCAGCAGATAGTCTGGCCAACACTGTCATTTCTCCCTGTATGCAAGATCCAACATAGCACCTTTTCTCAAACACTCTGGAGTGTATACTACAAATAACTCTGTACTATAAATAACCTGCAAAAATATGCACTAAAAAAATTTCAGTATCTTAAAGCAGCAGTTTGCCTAGATTTGATGAAACTCTAGGAATTCTTAAATATATGACATTCTCTGAACTGAGCAGTGGGCTAATTTTACTCTGTAACTCAACTTAAAGACAACCAGTGCTGGATCAGTATAAATAAAATAAGCAGATAAAGCATGATTAAAGATTACAGTATTTTTAAAGCCCTTTTAAAACTAATTTGTAAAGTAATAATATTCATAAATGAGTGGATTTGAAAGTCACTGAGAAAGGGATAAACTCCACTAACTGCAGCAATCCTGCAGATCCTGTTTCTCAGGGCAACCCTGGATTGTCAGAGTGTATTTCATGGGTCTTTGCAATTACATGTATAACAATTTTAAATCATGAAATCATTCAGGCTACAAGGGTCTTCTGGAAGTGCTAGCCCAGGCAGCCTAATCTTCCTGTTAAAGCAGCGTCAGCAATGGAATAATAGCTAAAATGAAATTTTAATAAAATAAGATATAGAGAGATGTATGAAAATAGCAGCAAAATGATGACATTGCAATAGATACTGTCAGATTTTCAATTAGCAACCTTTAAAAACAGCTGGCACACATTTACCAAAATTAGGGACAAGAATGTTTTCTCTAAAAAGTCTGAAGTCAATGTTTTTCCTCTTTATTTATACTTTTAAGAGCATAAGAATTGTTAAAGAGAACCAACAGTTTACCTGGTTTGCAGTCTTGCAGAGGAAAGCAATATGGTATCACACGGTTCAGACTGAGGTATGGAGACTTGTATCTCTTTGTGACTTATCTCAGACACATAAACAGTCTGGTTTACCAATACTGTAGAAAATACCCCATTTTAGATGCGGTCTGAAAAAGATTGATCAATGTGCCTAGTAGAGTGAGATGTTCTCCCTGTTCTTTGAACTACTTAGGTCATGTGTCTGGGAAAGCAAAACAGTTTATGACTCTCACAGGCAACCTGGTACAAGAGGATTTGGTGTAGCTTTACTGTCTGATACAGCTAGATAGAAAGGAACATCAATGCTCCCCGCCCCCATCCCCCCCTCCCCCCCAGCAAAATCCAAAGAGAAAAGCATACTGCAAAGCAAATAAGATTTAAGCTTTTAGTTCAAGGGATTTGAGTATCTTAACTTTATAAAAATGGTTTTTTAACAATCAGATACTCAAAACTTGTATATTATAATCCAATACTCTCTTTCAGTTCCAATTTTTGCTTTTTTTCACTGTGCCTACTGTTCATGCTGTCAACACTTCTCTGTTTCATTTTGGTGTATCAGCATTTGTAGAATTATAAAAAAAATGTACTGTATCAAAAAGCCTGAGACACAGAATCTTGTATAACAGCTTATATTACACTACATCATAATGGAAAAGAACATGTGACACCATTACCAACTTGCAAGAGCTGATGTAACACACGTTAAGTCTCTAGATACCAGGAGGATATTGAAGCTACTCATGTAACACAGCAAGCAAATTGTATGCTATTGTTTAGTGATAGTCAAAAATAATGGTTTACAGCATGCAAGATAGCTCGTTGCAGATAAATAATCTATGATGGCCAAGAACTTTTATACTTGTGAAGATATTTTATCAAGTAAATTGAAATACGATTAGATCCTATTTGAATTTCCATTCTTGTTTTGGAAGGCATAATGAAAAAGCGTCTTTTTAAAAAATAATAAATTTGTCCACATGCCACTTTTGAATGTTGATTTAATCTACTCGTCAATAAGTCACCAAAGTGCTTTTTCATTTTCAGTACATAACTATTCAGTGGGACTTCAGGTTAAACACTTTTGAATTCTCTGAGAGGTGAAAATCACGATGATATATCCATTTACTTCCTTTTCCCTAACAATGTAGTTAAACTAACTCATTTTTCTCAGCAATCCACTGTTTTTCATTCAGACTACAAAAATTCTTTCCCACCCCACTGGCTCCAAACCTTGTCATTCCGAATCACTCAGGACATCGCTCAACATGCCTGCCTGTAGTACTGTAATGTCTTTCTATTCACTGTCTTTCTCTGCTTACCCGGCTCATTCTCTGTATCAGTCTTGTACAATCTTTCCTCCTTTCTAGCAACTCCTCAAAGGCAACAGGCAGCTTGCAGAGGAGTAGAGGAGTAGAGAGCTGGGACAGAAACGTAACATTTTCTGCACACTTCCCAGTTTTACAAACTCCTAACGGTAGTAAACCATTTGGTATGACTGAAGTGAACAGAGACGCTGAGAGTGGCTGGCAATGAGTATCTCACTATGTGACAGTGTTAGGAAGAAAAAATGCTGTGAAGTTGAGCTGAGGTACAAAACACGTAAGAAAGGAATTCTACATAACCCTAGAAAATGTCTGGAGGCTTTTTCTGAAACACGGTTTTCAGTATTGTTTCAGAAATTTTGTTCTTTGCTGACAGCAATATTCCTACCATTTGGAGCGCAACATTTACTATTCATCTTTTACTCAGTTATTCTGAGTTATTATTATTCTGAGTTATTCTAAGTTGTTCATATTTGGTTGTTTATTCATCTTCTATGGATTACAGTCTTTCACTAAATGTTAAGTAAGAATTTGAATGTATAACTTAGTTTCCTAAGTACCTATCCAGTACAAAACCTCTATTAAAGGAAAAAAGAAAAAAAAAAAGACCAAAAAAACCCCTGCATGGTTTTGGAGAATAGTAGATCAAAGCTGCCTGTGAAAAGGAATGATGTCTTAATAAGAGAACTGGAATTGCTTTCCAAAGGCCAGTCTTAATTCTTTCTTAAAATTCATATATGGAAGTAAACTCAGGTCATGCTTCAAGTAAGTTATTTCAGCAATTAAGTTATGAAGTCTGAGTATTTATCTAAAAATACTAAACACGTGACCATAAAAAGCTTAAAACTGACTTATTTTAAATCCTAATGCATGACAGAGTATTATTTGAGATATTCAGAAAAAAGGGCCATGAAGATGAATGCAGTATTGCTGACAGTTTGACGACAGATATTTTGTAATATATCGACTTTAAAGAATTAATTTTTACTCTGACTTTGCTGCACGAGAAAAACTGTAAACAATCTGAGCTCTCTAACTATGCATAGTGCAAGAGCTCATTTATTTGGTCATAAACATTTTCAAGATTTACACATAAAGACATCATGTTAGAACTGGAAAACAGGAAATAAAACTACTATCTCCATTTCCATTCCTAGTAACAAATTCTTTTGCTAGCAGTGAGATCAAATACATAAAATGTGCATAATGTAACCTACTGAAGACACTAAATGATTTAACAGCAAGTTACGAACTTGGCTCTTTAATACTTATTCTCATGATAAAATTGTTTTAAGAGCTCTTTAGGAAGACTAAGGCTATTTATAATATAAAATATATTTAACTAGGCCTCTAGTGCTAATGCCATTCTTACAAGCAGTATTTTGATAAATAGTGTCTCCCTTTCAGTGGTTATGTACAGCAAAAACCTAAAACCCCAGCGTAAGGTATCATAAAGAAACAAGCTTCTAATCTATCCATTAAATAAAAGATTTCACTGTAACTACTGCATGAGTTTCTGCTCCTACTTTCACTTTTGTCCTAGTAGATGCTCCAATTAACAAAAGACAATCTGCGGTTTAAAAGAATGGTGTTCTATCGCTTTTTTTCATATTGTAAGTGTATGCAGAATTAAACTAATCTCCCACTGCTTTCCGTTGTCTGAAATTATTTTACATTCAAGCTTCTTTATGTATAGGTTCTTTCCACGGAGAATTTGGCTAGTATTATTAAAGTCAGGTTGATGCTGATGAAGTTTTACCAGTAAAGTGCCTCATCTCAGAATTTTGAAAATTTGTCTTAATATGTTACTCTGGATGATAAAGGACAGGGTCATTTGACAGCCTTAGATATTTGACTTCATTCATCAAAGTCAGATAAAAATTATAGTAAATGAAGAAGGGTAAAAATGTAGCTGTGTTTCCTTATTTACTAAAAGACCGAAGTAATCTATGTCATATGAAATTTAATTCCTCATTGTAATTTGTAATTCAGTAGCATGTTCATGAAGAAGGGAGATATTTAAGTCCTGTATTGCTTAACTAGATACTGAAAATTATTTTGCTGGTATCTGTTACTGAATTGCTGAAAGAGAATTAGCTTCCAAGAGGAATCAGTTGGAGGCCTTATTTGAAATTCTAAGAAATAAAGCCAGTCATTTAAGGAACCTATAAATTTTCCCTCCATATAATATCTCAGTAATGCTTGTTCAAAATGTATTTTGTTTGAAGAAGTATTTACTAGATAAGAAATAATAATTACATGTCTTTCATCTGTTTGGTTCATCTGCTTTTACAGTTAATTTCTCTTTCAGCATTTTAAATGACTGTCAGTACTCTTCATGCTGTAGGAAGCATTAAGTCAGAATAGCTTTATAAATGTTACAACTGTATTTTAAGAGGGGCCAATAGGGTTGTTATTATTATCATTATGTTGTAACAGCAAAAGAGCTAGCTTACGTTTAAATGGATGTATTCAGTTTAGAAAACTCACGGTTTGGAAACAACTTATTTTAATGTCTTTTTGAAGCATAACGCAGACCCAGGAAAAGGCAGCACGCTCATGAAACCATTACCACCTGTCCCATGGTTCCCCTCATCTCATTTGTGCCCTGCTCTGAGAGTTCATTATCATCACACAGAATTAATGTGCTCTGTTCTGCTGAACTCACAACACAATATGCTGAGCACAAAGCTCTGTGAACAGCTCATGGCTGAGCTAATGAATCCAGCCTTTCAGCTGTTCCAGTGTTTACGGTGTAAACACAACCCAACTGTCCCCTTGTCCTTGCTTTGGCAAAGGATGTTAAGCATCAACGCAACACTAACTTCTAAACCTCATCCTGCTCCTTGCAGATCTTTTTCCCCTAAAACCTACTCCTGCTTTTCTGTAAGCTGTCTGGGTTTCTGTACCTCCTCCAACCTGGCCTGTTTTTAAAAGCCAAACAGAAGTCTCTGTCTCAGTAGACCTTTGTGTTTTTTAAAGTCATTGTTCACAAGCTTGCTATCTCTGGAAGACTGTACAACAGTTTCCTGACAGCCTGTTTTGAAGAAGTTTCTCCTTTCTCCAATTTTTCTCTCAGCACCTTGGTAGATTTATTTCATAACTGATTACATTAGTGTTCAATTTAGACACTTCAAACCAAAAAAAAAATCATTAGAAAGACTTACTTTCAACCAAATCTTATACAACAAACATTATTACTGCATTGAAGGACAGTACAAACCTGGCAACAACTTCTTTACAAATTATTCTCCATCTAGCATTATACGCCTTTGAAATTGGAATGATTAACCTGAAACATGAGAACAGACTACTGTTTCTTTCTTGTCAGAGATATAATTTTTATAACTTAACTATAATAGTTTGGGGGGGAAACTGTTTTCCAAATGCAATATTTATCTATTTTACTTATATGAAGTTACTTCCAGAAAGTAAGACAAACTTTTGTATTTGTTCCAAATGCATTTGTATTATTTAAACAAACACTAATAGCTAGTTTATAATTTTTGTGTTTTAAAAAAACTCCAGTTAGATTTCACAGCATTTCCTATTTAGAGAATCACACAAGCCTCAAGATACTGTGTTTATAAACAAGGGTACAGTTATTAAGAAGCAGCATCTGCAGGTTATTGTACTGAAATGCACAGTGTAGCTGAAAATCTGTTTTTAACTGTCACTGGAATGAAACCAAGAGTACAGCTTGCCTCCTTGTGGCAAATACTATCAAATAGGTACAGAGGTGTCATTTATTTTTTTTCCCCATTTTATGTATGGTTTAGCGATCGGAAAATGAAGTGTCCACCTCTGGTCTTTTGCTTTGGAACATACTGGGCTAGTGACAGACTTTCTCCTTAACACTACTGACTGTGAAATATTTCAGTACTACAAACACTGCAGAATGACCTTGATGAAAACCAACTGAAAACCCAGGACCACTCATTCGTTGCATCCCCTAGAGGACTTTTGTCTACCGTTTCAGTCAGCTTCAACTTTGGAGAACATCCAGCTGCTATACCAGGAGGTGGGCAGTGCTGCAAATGGAGCTCCAGGAACCTCCAGTTCATAACATCCTTAAATAGAAAGGCCTTCACTGACAGATACAGACCCAGAGAAAGATGGTTTAAGATTTCTAGGATTATTAGTGCTGTTAGTGCTGTTATCAGGATTGGTAATGCTTCCTTCTGGTTTTCTTTGCATTCTCAGGATTGAAGGAATGGTAGTAAGGGCAAAATTCCTTTTATTCAGCCAGATATATCCCCAAAATAATCCCAGGTAATAACCTGTTCAAGGACAGAAAATCCATCATTTTTTGCTGATGTCTAACTTAAACAAAGCTATTTAGGAATACTTTTGTCTGGAAACAAGCATGGCAATGGACCCGTCCAAATCTCTCCTCACTATTACAAATTTGATGGGCTAAACGAATGCCAGACATAAGCCTACTAGATGAATGCCTACAGAAAATGCCAGTGACTGAGTGAAAATTATTTCTGAGAGCAAAAGAACTGTTCCCTGGACTACGTCTTTGTTTCTTTGTCACCCATCCCTCTTGGTATGCGGGGTGGGGGGAAGATATCAGTGTGTGGTGCATGGGAAAGGGCGAGTCAAGGAAGACTGGAGGAGTCCTGTGAGTACAGGGCTGCTAAAAGTCTGTATAAATATAAAAGCAAGAATGATAATCGGTTATGTTTGGAACCTTTAAGTATTTTTCGAATGAGATCCATATGAAAAGTTGAAAACACAAGTCTTGCAAGCCATGAGTTACAAGCCCAAGTCCCTTCTGAAAGATCTGTTAATCAGGAAAGCAACTAGGAGTATCATCCTGAAATCAGTTGAAATTGGATCTCTTTACAGCACAAAACAGATTAATGGTTTGCAGCAGCAGTTATTTCAAAACCCCTTCCTTAATTTCCATAAAGCAATTAATATTCTGAAAGAACGTTGTCTGGTATATTGGTGAAAATATAATTAACAAAATAAACACAGCATTTACATCAGTATTTGTTTTGATAAATAACAAAATGTACTGAGGACAATGTTTTTGGAATAAATTGTTATTTGTTTTTTTATGGATGGCAGGAGTTGGCCTAAAAGCTTGATTATCATTCAGGATTTTAATTACAGCCATAGCAACAAATGCTTGCAAATTCTAACAATAGCTGTTGAGGTTTTTAGTCTTAAACACACTTCCCTCATTGTAGGCATATATTTTTAAAGTATTTATTGTTTAAACAGCAATCCACCCTACCTTATAGTGCAGGACATCCCTCAGGAAGATCAATAAAATCTTAAACCTAAGGGGTTTGACCAAGGCTGACCAGGAGATAAACTACAGGTGATGCTCAGAACCAAAACAGTTTAGTATGAAAAACTAAATTAAATGTTAAAAAATATCATGGTAAAAATATTGCCTCTAAAATGCTATGTGTTTTAAGCTCCGTGGAGAATTAATGGCTTTCTACTCCTGAAAAGGATAGAAGCCTCTCTCCAACTTGTCCATGGCAAACCCACAGAACATTTCACAGTCACGTACTGTTTCCATGTCTTTTAAATGTCTTTTTTTTGTTGACATCCATAATGATCATAATTTTCAATACTGTTTGTTCTATAGTAAAACCTGCTGAAGTCTAATATTCTCCACTAAAAGTACATTAGTAATTAATTTTCTACCAGTTGATACATTTTAGCAGTGCTTAAAGCATTAATCTTTAGACTCAGCTGAAAGTCAATAAAAAATAGCAGGATTTCTCGTATTGGTACTCCAAGATATTTTGTTAGCCATCCTTCTATTTAGTTTGGTTTTGTTGGCTTGAACAATGTCAATGTAACTAGAAGACAAATTATAAATAACATTTCTGAAGTCAAGGAGGGAAGGATTTAAAAAATAAAGAAACCCCTGATATTTCCTTTGCTATGTTTTTTCAACTTAAATATGAAGCAATTTTTGCTTTCATATGTATTTTCCAGATTGTGCTTAGATCTTTATTCTTGATCTAATTATTTTTTGCCAGATTATGCATTTATAAAATGTACATGGCCTACACCCAGGAATCTCAGAACTACAAGTTCCTTTATTTATTTTTTTTAATAGAAGAATTTAACACCTTTTTTTTTTTTTTTTTTTTTGGGGGGGGGGGGGGGGCGTGTCGTTAAACCAATAGCACCGCACAGTGAAATCTGCCTTGAGTTTCTCTTTTCACTCCATAAATTTCAGTCTGAAATTAGACAGAAACATAAGACATTGATTTCCTTCTGTTCTTATAATATTTTTCATTTGCTTTACACCGACCTGCTTTAGAGTTCTCGTTTTATTCAAGTCTGTCTTCAAAGTACTGAGCAACTCCGTTGCAGGGTATGCCACTGTGAGAGCTACAGGATGGTCACTGGGGGCGAGGCCAAAGGTGTCCTCTTGCAGCGACCAAAAGCAGGTATCAGGAAAGCGTGCAAGAGCAGAGCAAGCACACAGCTCAACATCCCCAGAGCTGGAGACGGTTTCTTGTGTTTAGTAATCCTAGTGCTTCTCCCTCTGTAAACTTGTCCAATCTTTCTTTAAGCCCATGTTAACTTTTACCATCCCTAACACCCTGTGGTAGAAGTACTACAGTCTAACTCCTTCTCATATACAAACCCCACTTCCCTAGTTCTGAATCAGAACAGCACACAGTACTCAAGGCAAGTGAACCATGCATTCATTCCTTGGCATAATGTTTTCTCTATTTCTTTTCAAAGAATTTCTAATTACGTAGAAAATAATATTATTATTAATGTTACAGATTTTATCTTTTTTGCCATTTTTGTATTGTCATGGGATTATCATCATAACCCTGGATCTTGCCTCTGTGTAGTAATACACAACTCAGAGCCCATCACTTCATCAATGTGTAATTTGGTACTTCTCTGTATTGAATCCTATGTGCCATATTATTACCCCGTTACTGAGCTTGCTGACTTTTTGTTCAAATCTATAATTCTTCACCATTAGGCCCTGACTTTGCTATCCTGCTACTGAACATCATCAGGAAATGTTAACAACTTTTAATTCAAATCCTTCTCCCAATTGTTATAAATATGCTAGAGAGCAAAGGTCAAAGCACAAAGCCTTATGTAACTACTAATAATTTCCTCCAAGGTTAAAAATGACTCCAACCTCTTGTTTCCCATTTTAGCCAATTATTTATCCATTTATGTACTTTCCTTCTTATCCCATTGCTGTATAGTTTCCTTAAACCATTTGATGATGATCTTTGTCAAAAGCTTTTTAGGAATCTATGTAAACAAGAACATGCTTTCTGAATGCATCAAAAAACTTATGTGTATTTTGGGTCATAATTTCCCTTTTTTCCAAATACAGCAAATTTATTCATGTGTGTACTTATTCTGTTTTTGAAAGTAATTCTTCTGACAAAATCATGAAGTACATAGGCCTGTATTTCCCTGAATCTAAAAGGTCTCAATACGGCATGAAAAAAAAAAGCAGTCTAACTGTGCAATAGGGAGCAGAGAGTATGACAGATAAGCAGCAAAGTAGCGGACTGATTAATAAGCAGGATGCCTGCAGTCTAGTTATACACTGACACAGCTCTCTGTAAGAGTTTTCTGTTGTTAAATACAAGAGGTTGCGCAGACCAGGAAATATCCAGATGTGACACTTGGAAACAGAAAGCAGGAGCTGTAAACACATGGAATCAATAATTATTGGTGCTTGTGTGCATGCTTAATCTAAGGATAAATGAGTAATCAATCAGAAACTGAGATGTGCAATAGGTCATAGCAGGTAAGAGAACAGAGGAAATGAAGAGTTGTAGCCTGGCTTCTCTAGCTTATGAAAGGTAGGACTTGCAACACGGTTCATCAGTCACACTGTAATTATTGCTACCTCAGATTCAACATCAGATGAATGTATTTCCATGGCAAATCCAACCCTGAATCAGGTTCTACTGTTTCTTTAAACCTACCTAGTTTTTTCCTTGAAAAACTTTTTGGAAAAAAACTGACATATTTGAGCAAATGTTTTAATGATACTTAAAATACTGGCATCTAGACACTCTACAGGACTACCGAAAGAAAGAGTTGCAGGGAAGAATGCTATAATTCACTACCAAATGATTTTGGGAGCATCTTAGAATAGTCAAACAGACAAATGCAACTAGAAGTGTTTTTGTTCTGGGCTCTGTCAGAAAGCTGTGCTGCCCTCCGCTCCCTAGCTACAGGGTTCATATTTATTATTTCTTTTCCAGCTTTGTCCATTACTCTCTATTGACATTTCTATAAGCAGTCAACAGAAAGATTTTTTTCCCCTTTGTTAGGCATCTTTCCTAAATATCAATTAATATCAATTTCTATTTAGACTTTTTTTTTTTTTAAGAAATCACTGTCATTTACATTCTTACTCCAAAAAATACTATTGTATTTTAAAATGTCAACACTTTGCAAGAAATCACTGCTTTCTAATTAGATCATTTCTAAAATGTCAGTACTCATCAGTGCTTCATCAAATATGGACTGGTACAATTCTCACAGTTCTAAGTGCTAATGCTTTTAGTAGTATATGACTATCAAAGAAGTCCTTTGGTCATAGGAAAAGCTAATCTAGAAACACATTTAGAAATTGTCTCACATAATATTTTCTGGCTTGGAGGCATTCAAGCATACTCCCTTAAATCAAAAAAGTAAATAGGAATCAAGGACAACTCAGCTTCTTCTTTGACTTTCGTCTGGACAGGGCTAGGTTCTAATGCCTGAATTTTAGAGAAGATGGTGAGAGATGCTACCTTTGTTAAGATGAAGCTATTCCTGCTGAAATACAATACCTGCTTCTTCTAGTTACAATTTCTGTACCTTTCAGAGAGTTCTTACTCTATCATATATGTAAATGAAGTACAGCTTACGTATATAATTGAATTAACATGAAATTCTCAACAAATAAAAAACTACCTGTAGTCAGACTTCCGAATAGAACCCTTGGTAGAAATGCAAAGACGGCAAGTCAAATACTTGCTCTGAAGTACCTGAGGTTCTCACTCAAAGTGCTGTTTTCTCACATATCTGAAACTCAGGATTCCTTACCACACAGAAAGATGTCTGACATCTATCTACCCACATCCTACTATAACATTATGAACCCCTTTTATATTCTTTTCGTTTTAATTTAAAACATGTTCCTGAAGAAAAAAACCCTCCCTTTTATCATGCCGGTTTGCTAAGACTGTGATGTTTCTTTCACCATTTATTATTGAAATTTAATAGCCTACAGATGCATCATAATGAACAGTAGCTATATACAATCTATCTTCAGGCTGTCCTGCAAGGTGACACAAAGTCTTTACTTTTAAGTTGTATAAAATTGTCTTTCTTACTGAGCTGTAAGGTATAAAATAGTTCATGTTTTGGCAGCTTATTTAACATGCTTTGCTAACTTCACAGGCAGTTTTGTCTTTGGCCATAAAGCAGTGTAACTGGAGTCAACTAGTCCCACAAGGAAGAAAATAACAGAAATAATGATACAAAAAATAGTAAAAATGCATACACTATAAAAAGACAGAGAAGAAGCACTATTTTGTAAACAAATAAATAAATAATCATTTCAAGTTTATGCTTCACTTTTCCTCCTGCAACAGCTCTATCATTCAATGTAATTTGCTGAACGCTCTTGTTATTCTAAGCCACATACCATGGCTGTGTCACAATTTTCCTGTCTAATTAAATAGAAGCAGCTTTCTGACTCATATCCAAAGAGGCATTGCAGCCTTGTTAATACACTCTCACGTGCGCACATGTTGGAAAGGCTTTCGCTCTGAAATAGCCTTTTATCTATTCTCACGTGGCTAAGCACCTCACACCTATGTCTGCATTTCTTTTTTGAGAATTCCCCTTTAACCCTTAGTTCTATATTTCATATAGTCTTGAAAAGCAATCCTGAACATTTTCTTTCATGGGAAGTTTTGTATTCTGTATATGACTTAAACTGGAGATTTAAGATTTTGCTGGGGAAAACAAACAAACAACTTGACCAGAAAAAGCAGCCTATAGCTAAATTAATCTGGAAAACTGTTTCTGTTGTGCAAGAGGCAGTATTAAAGAAAATGCTTCTTTAAAGTAGGAGATAAATGTGGAGCCATCTCCATCAGATAAACAGTATATGAAAGGATATCAGTAAGAAGTAGTATACTAAGCCACAAAATATTAGACTTAAATGTTCAGACCTGTAATTACGCTTCATGATAAAAAAGGTTTGCTCAAAACTCTTAAAATCTAAGTATTCAAGTAGCCTGTGTATCTTGATTTTCTCTCTAGTAATATCTCAGGGTTTATGAGGATTTTCTCTGAATGTTTAATGTAAATATAACAATAGGTTTTATTTAAAAAGGTATTCCTATGCATCTGTTCTTGAAGTTGTAATGGTTTCATTGTATACACAGTACAGTGATTACTGCAAAAATATGACCAGAAAAGGGGGGGAAATAAATGAAAAAAAAACACTTTAATTTTATTACTGGAGATAGTTCATTTTACACAATGAATATTTAGGAAGATCAATGAAAAATAATGTGTAGTCCATTTACTGTTTTAAAACTGAAGTTCCCTACACATTTAAAATACTGCTTTGTATACAACGTCAATATTTTGGAACAGCTGAGTAGCTTTCATTATACACTGAAGAGGCCAAGACTTTCAAACTGCCTGTTTTTTTAATCTTTCGTCCAGGAAGGAAGAATCTGGTATTCACAACACACCAAACATAACATCTGTGCTTGTAGGTACAGTGCCCAGAAACATTCTCATTAAAAAACAGACCAGAATAGAAAAAGCAGTATTTGTGCCTGCTTTTCATACAAAA
The DNA here is from genome assembly GCF_017639655.2 of Falco naumanni. Taxonomy (NCBI): domain Eukaryota; kingdom Metazoa; phylum Chordata; class Aves; order Falconiformes; family Falconidae; genus Falco; species Falco naumanni. Next base: position 20,270,143 of record NC_054067.1, on the reverse strand, counting down.
CTAAGTGGTTAAAGCATTCCCCCCAGGTGTGATGACCTGTTCTGTGCTGCTTTTATCCTGATGCAAAGCCATCTTCCTAGGGAAGGCTTGTATATAACCAGATTAGAAACTGCTCTGGGGAAAACATCACCAGCGTTGCTGTAGCTAGATCAATGCACAATCAAGTGTATTAAATGGACAAGGAAAGAAGCAAGGCTTCCTGCAGTCATGGTGCTTATCTGGGAGAGGTGATGGACCTTTTCCACATTTATCTTATGATTGCTTAATAAAATACAGATTCTTGGAGAGCAGATAGGAACCTACAGAACACTTCCAAGACAATTCTCCTGTCCACTGAATCAAGGAATTACACTTTTCAACTACATACCTACTCTGGCCCAATATTGCTTATTTTTGGTAGCAGAACTGTTTTAATTGGAAGGTATCTGAGACCAAATCTAATCACGTACAGTACTTTTGTAGGAGAGGAGAACTTAAGAATTCCAATTGATAACCAACTCAAGGCTGTGACTAATTACTTACAGTCTTACATGATGTGTCCAAGAAAACAGCCTAACATGTTAGCCAGCATGAGGAAAGAGCTCCCCTGGTAAAACTCCCTCTTAGGTAGCACTCCATGTGTATGAAAGGTGCACTTCGCAGTCCAAATAATATTTAAGAGGAATAGACTTTATCTGAAATGAGGCTGATAACAGCTTCCAAGGAGCTGCCTGCTTCATAGAAAAATGAGACAAAACAGCAAGGATTGTTCACTAACTGTACTCTAAATTCACAAAGTGAGATGGAATGGCAGTTAGAAGGTGTGGTGTTTTTTTTTTTTTTTTTTTCAAATATAATGATGGTTCCTAGCTTCAGGAAACTTTGAACATAACAGATAAAATGATCAATCTGCAAAGAATATGTTGACTTTTCTCAGATAATAAACTCTTTTCCAAATTTTTTTTTTTTTAAACTAAGAATCAATGTATCATACAAGAGGACTGAATCAAAGTTCTAACATGGTAGATTCACACAAATATAACAGGAAAAACCAGATCAGATTGCAAAGCTTAACTTCAATTTGCATCTTTTGTGCAATTTCCACTTAAAAATCACAGTTTCATTGAACAAATTAAGATTTACTCATTAAGTACCATCAGGTATGAGAAACTTGGGAAATAACTGAGACTATTATGAAAAAAGAGAAAGAAATAATATGCAATCTTTCATATTAGTTAGCATCAGTGTTCAAATCCCTCTGCAGCCATTGTCATACATTATGCAAGTGTTATAATGAACTTGTATACAAATGTTAATTAGAAATTTCTTGGAAGTTTTAAGAACAGGAAGTATCAAGTGAGCTCTTACAAACCACATGTCCTTTTCCTAGCATGACTTACTGACTATTTATTCAAATACAGCTACAGAAGAATCCCCAATATGGATCAAATTTGGATCGCCCTGCTCATGCACTGAAGACTAAAGTTCAGATGTAACTTAAACTGTTACATACAGTTATATTAGGCTCTATATGTGGCTGATACACCTTAAAATAGTTTTATATAGTTTTCCAAATGTCCATGCCAATCTGTTAGGAAATACCTTTGGTAGTACCTGTTTACCACATTCTGTTTACCATGAAAAGCTAACTTATGGGAAGCATGACTAACAAAAGTAATTTAGAACTAACTGTGCTCGGTAACGTCACGGTCACCGTAGAGAAAGATGGCTAACTCAGCAATATGCTGGACTTATCACTAACAGCTCTATGCTAACTCAAATACGGATTTATTCCTATTTACTAAAGTCAAATACAAACATTCTTCCAACTCAGATTACCAAACTATGTCAGCATGACTTTACTTGTCAATACTTTGCATAGATCAGCACTTCTCACATTCTTGTATAACTGTCCATTTTAACATTTGCCTTGGTCTCATCTGATTTCTTTACTATGCAAGGAAAAACATTCCTTTTGAGTAGTCCCATGAGTGCTAATTACTTGCTTAACTAATTTCAGTAAAGATAGGAGTCGGATATCTACCAGATCCAAAGTCTTGTCCACAATTAATTAAGCCTATGGAAGAGATATTAAAAGCTGTGCTACTGGCTAAATGTTCTCAGCAGTCTATATCCATGTATGTTCGCTGTCCCCACTATCACTGGTACACCAACCATCATCACCGTGAAAAGAAAGAGCTTCAGGTATATCTAAAAAGGCTTTTATTTCCTAGGCTTCTTTTGTTTATAGGTGGGGTGTTTGGTTTTTTTTTTTAAACAAAGGCCAAAACTAATCAAAGAGACTACAAATCCCAATATATATCTCTGCATCTTACTCACTAAAGTGAAGAATTTAGAACATGGAGATGGGAAGCAACTCAGGAAGCACGAAGCTTCCTGTTGCACATTTGCAGCACATGCCAGTCACTGTTCCAACCCTTTATGTCATAGTAGTATACTTAGGAAATTGGTGTCTGCCTGCTGGGTAATCTGGCCTATAGTAATAAGAAAGCTTTGCAGTTGACACTTGCTTACATTGTAGAAAAAAAAAATATCCTTAAATAACAATAAGAAAGAATATTTCTGAGTATATAAATTAACTTAATATTTCAATTCCAATCACAAAATCACAAAAAACCTTATAGATCATGTCTACATTTAGATGTAAAAATATTTACAAAGAAAGCAATGAACACAAAGAATAACATACATTTCCATTAAATTTCAAAGCACTGCGTGCCACAAGTTTTAGCATGTTCTCTGTTTTTAAACACATTTTCTCATACAGAGAAACAGTGTTTTGAACCATGTCCTTCAGAGAAATCTAAATTAACAGATCAACGGATGTGTTGTTAATACCTAACATGTTAACATAGAATCATCAGCCCAACCAAACCCAAGGGACTTCTATAGACTACATGGAGAGAAAAAAAAGCAGATTTCATTATTTGTGATTTTAAACAATGGGTGTGTATGTCTGAATTAAAATATTGCTGTATTATTTCCATCTGCTTATATACTGTATATATTCCTTCACAGACACACTTAATTCACTGGAACAATTCTACTTGGCTTCAGTGATTTTATAATTTGTCGTAACCACCTCACTAGCTGTTGAGGAGACAGACTTCTTCCTCATATTGCCAAAACAATCCTATGAAATATGGTTTGGTTTAATTAAAGTATAATTAATGCCTCAAATTTTAATTATTTCTGCTGTGATCTGGAAATGAAAATATTCTTCTGCCAGAATAATACGTTTAATATGAAATGGACACGCTTAGTATTAATATCTGCTCTTTATCAAGTTCAGTAATGAGTTCTTTTCATTGAACAGGCAGCATTTGGAAAAAAAAAACCCACCCAAACCAAAACCTACAGCTTTTCTGCCCGTCAGAATATAAATGGAGTTGCTGAAAATGGAACTTAATTCATTTTACATGGCTTGTAAAAATAAAACTGAAATCTGTTTTTTTGAATGCTAAAGGCTATCTTTTAGATTTTCCTTTTTATCTAGTGATGTGACTTGGAAAAAATATTTCATGGTTAACAGGCATGGAATGTTGAGTGACATGTTGACATCAAAATATTTTTGCTGAATGAACTTGTTTTAAATTATAATTCTTTTTTGGAGGGATGTGAGAAGGGAAAATTCACCAATGAATTAAATCCAGAGCACTTCTTTCTCTTTAGAGTAGTGATCCCATGTCAGGTTACTTAGAAAATACAGTGGAAATATTTATTACACAAATTGTTAAGTGAACTCATAATTTGGCTGTAAGACACCATCATTGTCAAATATAACATGGTTAACATATGGTTTGCTACTGATGAGCAGAATTTAACAGCTGACAAAATACTGGAGCCAGGGAGGTGGGGAAAAACCCCAGTTCAGTCAGTGTTTACCAGTTTACCATTAGAGAAGCTTATATTTTTCCCTTTCTGAGCTTGTTAAATATTGTTCATTTAGAAAGAAAAAACCTATACCTTTCAAACACATAAATAAAATAAATTTTAATAGCCAGTCACAGAAATGTAAGATTCTAAAAAAAAAAAAAAAAAAATATAAAATCTAAGATCTCATAATGGCACCACCAGTTATCTGCTGGTGTGCTGCTTTTGAAGATTCATGGAGTTTGAGTGGTGCGTAATCCTTTCACAATATAACAACATGAGACATAGTTCTAGCTCGAGTAGTTAATTCAGCGTTTTTTACTGGCCAAAATTCATGGCTCAAAATTAATTTTGTGAATGGGAAAAATATGGTATTTCTACCAGTTAGAATGAATATGGAATATATAAAGGATTTATAACACACAGTCTCCTCTGTACTAAATCAATGATATAAAACCCCCTGTGTGCTATTGTTACCACCACCTTCCTTTCTTTCTTCTCATGCCTTTGTTTCTGTTTATGCCTCCTTGGGATTCCTTCATTTACTCCCAGAGGATAAGGCTTAACAATTAGAGCTAAAATGAATTCAAACAGTGACTGTAAACATTAATTCTCCCCAGGTTCAGAATGAAATACCAATATATGTAAAAAAACCTTACACATTCAGAAAAACAGAACTACAAACATATGCAGTGACATGTGCCTTAAAATGAACAGTAGAGTTATTTTATATTCTGAAATATTTTTAATTTTTGAAGACAGAAAAACATCTTAAATGGTAGTAGCAGCATCATTAATAACCTGGCAAATTAAATTATCAAATGCTAAATATTAAAATTTTTCACAAATGCAACAAATACGAACCTAACACAGCCCAGCAGTAATCTGTATTAAACCCAGATTACCTACTGTCTTTAATAAGAACTTTTCCTATAGGTACTGAATAAATGTGAGAATTGCAAAAATAATTGAAATATTCTCGGACATTTGGTTTAAAACTTGAATTTGTTCACACAATGAAATGCAAATATTACATGGAGACATATTCCATCTGCCTTAGTGTGCAAATGGAAAGTTTTTCTCACCTTGCTCTCCTCCTAAAACTGCTATTGCACCTGAAAATCTTCACTATGTCAGAGCGGGCTCAGATCCCCAGCAGTGAAGCAGCAAAATGCAGGTTCATTGCTCCAAAGCTGAGGAGCGGGGGCCTGTATGGTAAGGAATGGGAACATGCTGAGTGTGAAGCCAAAAATGACACTGAGATAGTCCCAGTGCAAAGTAAGAAGCAATTACTGTTTTTCAGTAAGCCTCCCCAGCTCTCGGAGTCACCAACATAACTGCATGCAAAGATAGCGGCTATATCAATTCGGCTTTACAGCGCTCTCATAGGCCGCCTTTCACAGGGTTATTTTGCTGTCCCAAACAACCTCAGCCTCTGTGAACCTGATGACTTTTCCCGTGTCTAAAACTGTGTCCAGAGAACACCAGAACTCAGCACTACTTTCATGGTTACATGGAAAGGCGAGTGATTGCATGGAAGACACATCTAACACAGGAGACTGCATTTAGAAGTTGTTTTGCTCATCCCCAATGCAGAGGGAAAGACCTTTGCTCTCTGTCCATTATTGAGATGTCCTGCACTTTCAAGCTGTACAGCTACAAATCTCCCAGACAAAACACTACATGCTGTGCCCTGGGTATAGGATGAGAATTACTGAAACTGCTATAGAATCTTAAATAGCAAATTTTAAATGATAAAATAACTGTCGTTATACATGCATTCAATTATGAAAGGTGCTAGATTTGGCAGCCTTGCATTGGCTCCTATGAGACAAGAAGTCCATTTATTTTGCCATGTGTTATTCTATATTATAAACCTCCCTAATATGAAAGACCTCTCTCTTAAGAAAGGCTAAGAAAAGACAGACTTACCAAGGACTGTCACTCTCCTTTAGATCCCCAGCTGCCTGATGGAGCAATGAAGATCCATGCATCCAGTTTCCTAGCAAGCACAAACAAAATTTGTGGTAGTGTCTTGTAGTTGGTGGGTGAGCCACTTCAACTATGTAGTAAACAGCCGATTTTGAAAATGATTAAAAAAAGGAAATAAAAACTCTGAAAGAATGACTGATCTAAGCAATGCAATTTAGAACATGCCAGCCCTTGGCTTCTAATTTTGCTGCTTTATTTAGTGTAAGAAGCCTTCCTGGGTCAGCTGGAGGTTCCCTTGATATTAGGTAACTCTGATCAGCTGCTGCTGAGCCCCTCACTTTCAGCATCAATGCAGCAGCATGGTAGCAGTATCCCTCATAGCACTGGGACCCCACAGGGGCTTGCCAAATCCAGAGCAGCTTTCAGTAGGCTCAAAATCCTGCAGTGACAAAGGTGAATTAACTCCTCTGCTTACCACTGTTTCAGTAGAGCTAAGGTATAGCTCTATACCTTAGAGGTATGTAAAATTCTATTTTCATAATATCTTCCAAAGAATGATTTCAGAAAAAAGAAAAGAACTATTGAACTTTTTTGCAGATTTTGCTTCCTGCAGAATGAAGGATATAAAACTAAGACTACATCTGCTCCTCAATAACTCAGAGAAAATATTACAATTTTGATGAGTGCTCATCACTAAGGTTTTTAGCTTCCAAATAGCAGAAGTAAATTGAGAAAGAAATTCAGGTAGAATTCAAGTTTCATTTGTTCAAAAGTGTTTAAAAGTGTGAAATCCAATGAAATTTCCTATCCCTTCTACTATTGGATACCTTCATATCAAAAGTCAAGGTTTTATTTTAATTTCTTCTAAACAGTACATGCAATCAAACAGAAATTCTGCCAGTAATCCAATACATAACTTAGTAGTCTCTCCCAATACATAACCTAGCAGTCTCTCAGCCTTTAAGCAGTAATCTTGTACTAGGTTTGAAAGTTAAATTCCCAGAACTACTCCTCCACACACAGATAAGCCACGAATTTACGTTAAAATATTGAAGTTTATATATATATATAAACATATATGAAAACATAAATATTTCAGCTTGATAGATGTAGAACAGGAAAGTCAAATGATTGAAAAAAGGTAGAATCTTACTGGTAACTCAGTTGACTCCTCTTTTACTGTTGTATTATGGATGAACCATAAAAAACAATGTCATGAGAGGTGGCATTTTATTAAACGGTGCCAATATTAACTAGATCATGAGACAAACAACAAAGGAATTTGTGTAAATATGAACCAAACCTTGTTCATATCATACCACTGAATGAAAAAAAAAAAATCCAAGCAAAAAAAAAAAAAAAAAAAATTTCTTGCTGGCAGCAATAACATCTTATTGGAAGCTTTGATGCTTGTGGCAAATCGTATCAGTCGTCATTAATTAGAATGTCAGTTTTGCATTATTTGACACGCATTTCTAGTTGGGGCTTATTTTCACTGCACAGTTTGACAAGTGTATCACAGTACAAGTATTTCAAAACCAAGAAACAGTTTAGGAAGCAGTCACAGAGAGATGCAGAGCAGTAAGGGATTTGGGATAACTGCTTCACACAGAAGTCTGGAAAGTAGAATGCCAAAATAGATACAAATATTTCCAGAGCAAGAACAAGCATGCATACAGAAAGTGGTCCTTAAGATGTGGAAACCTGGGATATGAGCACAAGTCACGTAATTCATTCTGTGATTTTTCAGTTTTCTTTGTGGCCAGCACTGTGCTTATTTGTGAAATAAAAGCAAGAAAGAGCAGATGATACTGTGAACTGTAGATGTTAAAAATTGTCTGGACTGAGGATACCTCACTAAAACCAGCTGGCTAGATTTAATAAACATAACGCAGTAGTAAAGGGGTGGCCAACATGCAGCCCTTAAGATGCATGTAACTCACAGCACATCTCCCATCCCAGCCTGGCACCCTGGAGACGGGTGCAGCTCTGAGGCTGGTCTGCTGGGCAATCTGCACCTCCTGCTGCGAGAAGCGACTGAGCTAACACTGGCTGCTGAGGCCATTACTGCTGTGTTACCCTGAAGTCTGTGCTAATTTTATACCACAGTGGGACTACTGCTATTATTTCTCAATGCTGAACAAATTATCCCCTCCAACTGACTAATAAGGTGGTGTTGGTTAGTCATAGGAGGGTTTGGGAAGGCAGGCTGTAGATCAGCTTGTTTGCTCTGAAGCCAGCCTAAAGATCTCCTTTTACTTTGAACTGAAGATTTGCAGTACCTGGTCTGAGGACAACTGGATTCCAGTCTTGACTTCAATTCCTTAAGGACAGCACTGCCCAGACTCATCCAGATCATTATTCTCAATGCAGGAGAAATGAAGATGACAGCATCCTAAATTCAGAGGCTATTCTAGAACAAAATGCATAATCACCCTTCTAACTTAAAATGTCTGAACTGCCTCCACTCACGATAAAATACCCAATAGTTTAACTGAGATGATGAAAATTCAGTATTGAGAGTGTATTCATTTACCTTTACAAAGGAAAAGCTTTTTTTTTTTTTCCTCTTGTTTTTTGTTGGGTTTGTGGTTTTTTTTCTCTCAGATAGCTGTTCATATTCTCAAGCCACAACCTATTTTTGAAAGGGCCTGCTGAACTGTTTCAGGACAGAACATTTAATACCCTCTAAGGTTGCCTTCACCATTCAACTGTGGATGAACTGGCAGGAGGTTCAGTAATACAGTGTTAGATAATAGGTTGCCGTGGCAACATTTCTGCCTGCTGCCAAATTTTGGAGCTCAAGTTTGAAAGCTGATCTCAAACCAAGGTCTTTTCCAAAAAAATCTCTAAGCTCTTATTAAAAAAAAAACAAACACACAACCATATTCCTCTCAAAAAAATTCCATCCCATGTAAAAGAATGCAGTCCTTTCTCCATCATTTACTTCCAGTGCTGTTACCCCAGCTCTTCTGACTGCAGTATTGGCTTCTCTTATATTAAAATGCTATATTTCCACTATGGATTCGCCTGCCTATAAATCAAGCATGCAGTATTTATATACTTCTATACAAGCAGTAGAAGATACAAATGCCATTTCTTAAGCAAGTAGCAGAGTTTAAAAAGCACTTCTTTTCCTGCAGGTGTTCAAAGCACATTTATTCACTGCCCTGTGCAGTCACCTGCGAACCTTAGCAGAATTAAAATAGAAATTTCCCAATAAGTAATTTTTCAGTTTCCTGGAAGTTTGGAAAAAGCAGTAGAAATGGTTGCCTTAATTTTATGGAATGTAGGGTAGTGTGAAAAAACTCTAGACCTATCAGGTTTTATGAATATAGGAGAGAAGGCAGTAATGAGTTAAATTTATAAAAGGCTTTGAATGTCATTCACAAACTGCAGCAATGGCACAATTCTAGCATTACATTCCAACTGTTAGAGCATTTGAATTTGGGTTTCCTTCTCCCAGCTCTAAGTTCTCAAACAGATAATATAAATTTAAACTGCATTGCAATGAAAAATACCCCAATTATCTGCAACAACTCAAAAACCCTATACAGAGAAAGAATGACAGGTGATAGAGTACATAAGGACATTTTTTTTTTCTTAAGAATGTCAATCTCTTTCCGCTTGGTCTTCAAAAAGGGCCCACATTTGGAAACAGCTAAAAATAAGAGATGCAGTTTAACAATCACTGGCACATCATATAAGAAAGCTCATCATCTCCAAAACCCCTCTCTGTGATGGATATGCCTATGGATTTTCTCAGACTGTTCACTGTCAAGCAAATGCAAATATTCCTACATCAAATGGCAAGGCATCTGCAGACCAAAATTTCAATACACACAGTCTGCCTTGCACATCTTGCTTTTTCATGCTAGAAATGAAATGCCTCTGTAGCACCTTTGCAGTGTTCAGCAGTTAGAGAATCCTACACCACAGACTAGCATCACATCTTAGCTGTGATAAGTAAAGGAGGCAGTTTGTGTTCTCTGAAAAGAGGAGCACAAATCAAAATGAATGTGATGACAATCTGCAAAAAGCATGCTCTACTTCATTCAGAAGGCTTCTCAACAGCAAACATACATGGATTCTGAATCCAGCATTTGCTCTTACCTGTTTTTCTCTTTCAGAACATGATGGTTCTGTATCACTAGAGTGCTTCTCTGCAGATAACATCACTATACCAAAGTCATGTAATGGACTACAGGGAAGTTCAATTTAGTCATAACATGAATGGTGAAATCCTGCAAAGCACAAGGAAGTTGCCTTTAACAATTTCATGTTGTGGTATATAAACTTTTCACCAAAATTTTTAGATCACTGAGATCTGTTTCCTGCAAAAACAATATAACTGGGACAAAAATCATAAAGCACAACAGGTCTGGCTGATTCATGCATAAAATATAAATCAGATTGCTTCACAAAATATTTTTAAAGAAGTATCTTTGTGAAATACCTTATTCTAGGTGGGGTTTATTATACAAATGCCATTGACTAAAAGCAGAATATCTGCTTTGTTTCATCTCTTTCTGCACTAAGTGCATGCATTATTATTATATATGCTTTCCTAAAGCAACCTGAATCTCCTTCATCAGCTATTAACTGCCCCTCCCCTGCCCCCATCTTTTAAACCACTCAAATCATAAACCTCCCTGATTCTCTGTTGTGCTATGCTTTACACAGAGGTCTTGTACTTCCTATAATTATATGTCTGCACATTTCAAATGTGTTTTTTGTTAACAGATTATGGCAACATATTTGAATCTTTAGAGGAAAGTTCAAGGATAATGTTCCAAACACACAAGCAATATGAAAGAAGACTTTTTAAAACTCACATTTTTCCTCAGCAGTAAATTTTAGAAATTATCCTGACTTTAATACCTTAGTAAAAATCTTATGTACTTATAAATTCTAATGACATAGTGGTATCCACAAGTTTCAGTGCTTCCTGCAAATTTTTGAGCATGCAAGAGCTTTATAGATTTAGATCAGAGAGGAAATGACTTCAAACCTCCCAGAATATATTCTGGACTTCAAGTGAAAAAGTCCCTGCAGCATCATTTTAACAATTAAATTGAGAAAAGAGATCAGTAGAAATTTTAGCAGTTTCATTCACAGCTTTTCAAAGCAAAATAAAGTTCACCCTATCCCATAACAGAGCTAAAATTGTGGCATTTTAGAAAATTCTCTCATTACTGATGTAATCGGCTGCCAATGTCACACTGACATTGTACATCAATTATTTTTTTTTATTTTTCTTTAACAAATACACGGAAATCATATACAATACATTAATACTGAAGAAAGACATATTTGCCAAAGGAGACAAATATCTTCTAACTTTGGAGATGCTATGTACAAGTTTAACATGAAAGTAAATCATTTATTTGCTAACAAGAGCATGAAATAATAGCTACTTTACTTTTGTGGTCTTGATCATAAGATGGCGAAAATACATCTCAGAACCACTACAGCTATCCTTAATGTGGTTAGCTATCTACTGGAATCATTTGAATAGCTGATGGAAACACACAAAACTTCTGAGGATCTGCTCTTGTACAGCTAAGACTGAGTAAATCAGGGTGTTTACAGAGCTGTTTCCCATTGGCATCAGCCATCTATGAAAGCACATGCACAGCCTGACAAGCTTGCATGACATTCTTCCATTTGACTAAAAAATGACTGAACGCGTGTTTTTTATAAGGGGAGATATTTACCCAGATGAATTTACTGGCAACAAATTTTTCTGAAATACAAAAGGATATCAGGCAAATATACACTAGTCAAAGAAAAGTGATGTAAAATTCTTCGAGTACCTTATTTTAAGAGTGAAAATTAGGTAGCTTAACAGTTACACTAATCTGTTTGGATCCATTGCATTATTTTCCAGTAAATCAAATACTGCCTGCCCCCAAACCTTTCCACTAAAGTCACCTTACCCAAAGCCATGATGAAAGCATACTGATGGGACAGATATATTGCATTACTGTCTTTGGGGATTTTCTTCTACTCAGGTGTGTATTCTTGCTAGGTGTTGGTTACACAGTAAAGCAGAATAGAGGAGGATTGGCTTTGGCATGTAAATGTGCACTGGGGGCATGGAAACCTTTTGGTATAGTCAATATGTTATCTTTCCCAAAGTACTTCCTTCTAGGATGATACACATATACAAACGAGGACAGTGGTCAGGCCAAATTAATTATGAATCAATCTGCTTTGTGGTCCCTGCTTTAATGAGAGAAGAGTCATGGAGACCAAAAGGATAATTTATATATTGTAGAGCAAAGACAATAGCACATTACTTTTCTAAGAAATCATAAGATTTCTGAAGAGGTTCTTAGAGCCTTAGATCAAAGATACTGAAAAACACCCAGCATGTATTATCATTGTAACTTTTAGACCAATACTGTGATATTTTTGGCAGAAAAATCTCAGAGTTTTAGACATATTGCTTTTGCTTATTAGGAACTGAGTTATGTCTTATCTGTGGCTGCACAGACCCGCAGACCTGATTTTGTACCTGTACAAGACCAGTGAGAAATTGAAATCTACCCCAAATACTTAAAAGTAACAGCAAGTATATGAAGTATCTTGTTACCTTTACCATTATGGCTGATAAAACAGAGCAAAATGTGTTCTATAGTTGTTGAGTACATTGTAAGCTTACTTCTCTCCATCCAAAAATGTTTTCACAACTGTGTGTAAGTAATGAGAGCTGCACTGTAAACTAGCCAAGAAAGCAAGTGTGAGAATTACAGCTTTGTAGCACAGCTTCAGTAGAACAAATAATCACTTGAAACTTTGTATCCCTGACATTTTAAAATACTGTACGACATTTGTAAACCAACAGTCCCGACCATGCGATTAAAAAATAAGACATTTGGCAAGATGTATGGGTTGGGGACAACCCACTGAAACCTAATAGGTTTTTGACAGGACTGGAAAAGAATGGAGCCAACATAATGACTACAGTGGTGGACCATATAATTTCCTGACTAAGGAATTTGACAAAAAGTTTTTATATTACATTTATTTGCTTTAAAAACAAGCAATTCAGGAGACTGTCTCAGACTCCAAATGGAATTATTTATATTAGTTAGGCTATTAATGGAACTGTGTGGATTACATAACACAGGAATTTCCATATAGTTGTGTTCCTATTCTTCTGCTAAACTGAAGAGGTGGGAAATGTGCACTTAGCCTAAGGGGTAAACAATATAGGGAAAAAAAGGACTTTGAGGAAAAACAGGAAGATCAAGAAAATAAAAGAATAAAATATAATGCCTTGAGCCAAAAAAAAATGAAGTAAGGAAAGAGTTTAATCATGCTATGTAATTCAGTACTGAAGTCTTTATAGGAATGACAGAACAGCTGTGCACATAAGAAAGAAAAAAAAGAATGTTTAGTTTGCAGTTAAAGAAAGCTAGCCTGTTGATAGAAAATGTTACTTCAGTGCTGTCTCTTTTACAGAGAAATGGGTGATCTATTTCAATTACTTTAAAGCTTCCTAAAAAGAACACAATGTAAGGACAATTTCACACTGACCTGGCCTAGGTGCCTGAGATCTTCCTAGTTCAGGTTACCTCATTAAAAATTGAGATTGCAGCTCTGATCTATTTTACATCATTTTACACTGCTGACAGAGTATTTTAAACAGGCTTCAACAAAGAATCTGATAATTTTTTCATTTCTTTTTTCCAAGCATATTTTTTTAATTCTTGGTCTAAAATTATTTCAAATCTGTGTCTCTCAGCCCCCAGGAGGGCACATACAACATTCCTAATGGGGCTCGTTTCCACTAGGCAGAGCCTGTTTGCATGGTGATAACTTCAGGTACCACACAAACTGTGTCCAATGGCTTGAAAAGTCTCTGAATTCTGCTGCTAAAACCCACATCCCTCTTTCTGAAAGACTCAGCTGAGATGTGTCCTGCACTGCAAAGCTCTCCATAGGTGTTAAGTGCTAATTGACAAAACCTGAGCTGAGCTGAGTAGCAGCAGCAGCAGTTGATGAACACTAATTAAAATTTGTAAAGACTAGGACAGACGCTTAGTTTTGCCTCAATCCCTCTTTAATTCTGTATTTTGCTGCTTCTTATCGGTATCACATGGTATTATGTGTGAATAACGTCTCAAACAGTTCTGTGCACAGCTATAAAAACAGTGACACAAAGTAAAGCCGATCCTTAAATATCATAGTGGCACCAAGTAAAACTACTAGTTCCCACATGTTAAGAATTCAAATGCTGCATTTGTTCTAAATATATTCTTCTTTGTCCTGCTCAAACACAGCCAGGCAATGAGCTTGCAGTTTGGTTTTCAAGAGGCAATGCCCTGCAATAAAGCCTTCACAGAGTTTCTAGCATGTATAGGTCAGGGTGCAGCTCTTCCGCTGTTCAGCTCTCAGTCTTGCAAAAGCTGATTTGTGTGTCTATCTTAATGAGTTAACTACATGCTGGCAAAGCATGTCGTTTGCTATAGGTAGATGTTTTTGCAGGATTCAAGAAGCCTCTTTTCCTTGCTTCCTGTGGAGGGGGAGCAAGGCCGTTACACACCTGCTGCAATGAAGGGCAAGAAACTGAGATGCTGTGTTTCTGCCTCATTTAGGCTCTTGATAAGGAACACTCTCAATGGTGAAGAGCCCAAGATCCTTTCCAAAGGTGTGCCTCTGAACAGTCCCCAGGACAGGGCCCACACTGACCCCAGCACTGAGGAGTCACTTCTCCGCAGCATTGCTGCACAGCAGGGCCTTCCCTCCTGCCCCGCTTTGTGCTCCAACTATTGCAGTTATTTCAGGGAACAAAAAAATACCAATATTCTTCTTTTCACCTTCCCTGCCAAGTTTCTATTTCTGTCATCTTCCCCAGGCTCCCCACAGAGCTTCCCCCCACCCCGGCGCCATCAGGGAGGGCTCTGCGGCCTGTCCCCTCGGGGCCACCCACCGCGGCTGCCTCAGTGGCCCCGGCTCTCTCAGGCAGGCTAACGAGAAGGGCCGCATGAACCAGAGGCCTCTGCTGGGCCACAGCCCCTGGCCCTGCCTATGCCCAGCCAGCTGCTCCCAGCTGCAGGGCCCCGCAGGCTCCAGCCGCACGGCCTCGGGGCGCTGGCGGGGCAGGGGACCGGGTAATATCGAACCCAGATGTATGACAAAAGCTAAAAGGGGCAAACCTGGCGTCGTATGTCATGTATGGCGAGAGCAAGTTGGGTACCGACCAAAGAGTCTTACCAAAAGGGAACCAGAAAGTATCAGGAAGGTGTGATTTCTCCTGAAGGATGCTGAGGCAGTGGGCTGGCTTTGTGCTTCCTTTACTGAAGGAGGAGGAAAAATATGTCCAAATGTTTGCAACATGTTATTAATTGCAGAATTTGTGTAATGTACACACAATCCAAAACTCTGTTGTGTGATAACATAATGAGAGAAGAACTATAATTCTTCAGAACTCTCAAATTCAATTAATCATAGAATCACAGAATCATTTAGGTTAGAAAAGATCTGTAAGATCATTTAGTCTAACCATAATCCAAAGATCTGTGCCAAAAATAATAGAATAGAATTCTAAATATCTAAAAGTGGACTGGATAAGAAAATATGTCATTGTCATCTGTAGAAAGCTCAGCTATACATCTTGAAGCACTCGATTAAAGTCTGCAATCTTCACATAGTTGAAAAACACATCAGAAGATCCACCATCACATAACATAAATATGCTTAATAAACTTAAAATAGCTTACTGTCTGAAATAAACTACTTTGCAAGATATTGGGGGGAAAACTTATTTGTTTCTGAAGGAAGGATGTTCTGAATGGAAAGCTGATACGCAACACATTACAACAAATCATTGAGGTACTCAACAGACTGCGTAGTAGCTTGTTTTATAAAAATGATATTGTCTTTGTTATAAAAAGGATCTCTTATTTTTGGAATTTTTTTTGTACAAAACTTTTGGGTTAGTGCAACAGATACATTAATTGAAGTTAACCAATACAGACTGTATATATTTACAATCTTAAATGTAAATTAGAAGTTGCTCTGTGCAAGTGAATTTACTTGCCTCCATTTTCAGACATAAACTATTGTAAGAATGAGACTTACATGAGTTGAACTTTACTTCCAGAAACACTGAATATCTCAGATTCACCCCAGTTCAGTATTGAGTGTAAGAGTACTGCCAAAGAATTTAAAATGCACTCAGGTCATCAATTTGATTATTAGCTGTATTTTTTATTTTTTATTTTATTTTTTTTTAACAAGCTTTCCTTCACTAGGCCTTAATTGATACTCCTGGAATAAAATACCTAAAAAACCCAACCAAAGTAGAATTAACAAGTTTCTTCAACATTTAATGCTTCATATGAATGTATTATAAGCATATAATTATATATATAAAAAACCTAAAAAGTAAAATAAAACAGAGAAAATAATTTCAACGTTGTACAAAAATTATTGTGCAGTTAATGAAAATATTGACAAAAATAAGATACTTAAGTTAAAGAATTCTCCACTGTAGTACCAGGTGAAAAGGCAACTATTTTTGCAGGTTGTTGCAGAAAGGAAATAATTCTTATACTGGTGTAAAAAACAGGCAGAGTAATCTTGATCTTTTTACTAAAGCTTCTTGGACTTCATCAAGTCCATGAAAAGAATATAAAGATCCTAATATATAAATGTTGTGAATCACACAACAGCTTTTTAGAATTTCTGTATTGCTTTCTTTAGAAGATAAAATATGTATTATTTTCAAGAGGACTATATGTCCTAGTAATACAGTAATGCCTTTTCTGTGGCATGTACTTGCTGTTATGTGAGAGGTCTGCAAGCCAGAATGATTAGACTGTGTCAGGCAGAAAAACAATGAGGTGTGTTCCAGCATACAGAAAGCAATTTCAGAGGGAAAAAAATACCTAAATGGATTAGCAAGAAGGAGTTATTAAGTAAGAAGAGGCAAATAGCTTTTCTTTTCCCACTGGTTTCTCCCATAACATTTTCATTAACATGAAACATAACATTATGAAATAAAGCATTAAAAAAAATCAGCAGCTAACAGTGATTAAGAAGCAATCATGTGTCAAAGCCTTTTATTGTATGTTTCAAGGTAAGCTTGTATTTTAAAGCATTTGGAATTTCATAGGGATGTTTTTTCCTGTGATCATTAATTCTACATTAACGCCACCACAATTACAGACTTTGTTCTTTAAAGTCAATCGTATTTTACATTAAAATGGTGATAGCATTCCTAAGTGTTCACTGCATCAAGAAAGTGTGAAGCCATCAGCTACTCACTAACAAGAGGTATTATCAGTAACTTCATTTAGGAAACTCAGTAAGCCAAAATGCCAAACTGTCACTCTGTGTCAAGTATGCATTCTAAAATGTGTTCTAAAGCAAAGCAAAAGTACCTTATGACCCCTGCTGTTAAAACTGAGACTTCAAAACTATTTGATGTAAACAGCCTTTTAAACTGACATAATCAACCAAGAGCATCTCTTGTTTGTGGCATATGCTAAACTATATGAGTTAGATATTACCAATTTATTTCAGCAGAAGTTTAATTTCAGGAGGCTTGCTAGGCTTAATTTCTTCTAGAACAGCTCTCTGGTAGTTTATTTACAATATGGTTTAATTTATTACAACAGAGCTCTCTTTGCTATAGAATTTCTATTGTTAATGTATGCAGCTGCAAGTATTTTCCTTAATTGAAGAGAAAAGGGCTACCTTCCATTGCCAAATCTCATCAGTATACTTATATCCATCAAATATGGGTATTTCTGTTCTGCATCCATTTGTACAGTCCGTCAATGGACCTTGCAGGAAATGGTGCTACCTGACACTATCGCAGAGGTACCAGAAATTCCTGCTGACCAGTACAGTACTGTAGGATTGCTGTCTTCCAGGTATGGAGGATAGACTATCTGCATCTCAACTAAAACTGAGCTGGAAACTTAAAATGGAATTAAAGCTTTTGTCATAAGGACTCCTCGTCTGCAGCTTTTAGCACAGAAACTTGGATTGTTATACCTACAGATAATCTTCTCACGTCATTGATGTCTGGCATGGCACAAGTCACAGCGAAATTTGTGTTTAAGATTAAGAGATATAGGACTGGATCAAATAAGACTATTGATGAGGCTTTGAAAAAAATTAAAGACAGTCTAATCTACACTGAACCAAGAGATGCTATTCTCCATCACACCCCTGTCCTAGCCTGTAACTGGATTTTTCAACGATTTTATGCTAAATAATCAGACTTAATGTGCTGGCTTCTGTTTCTCTTTCAGCAGGCTGTATTTCTCTCTTCCTTTGGGAATCTGTCATTAATAGGCTTTGCCTCAGAATACTGTATGTTATATTCAGTAATCTGTGCTTTCTGGAGGTTTCCTGTTATTCTCTCCCTGAAATGTGCTATCACTTGAAAATTTGACCACTATGTTTTTAGTACCTTTTTATTATTAATAAATATATGTGAAGTTAAACCATACTGTATTTTACTATCGGTTCGTTTATTTTAATCTTATAATGCAGTAGTCATATGTACAACATCTATGTTTTTTCCCCAGAAAAATATGAAAACATTACTAAAAATTGCTTGCAAACCAAAATATACATGCCGAGCCTATCTATTCTAAAAATTGCAAACATGATTGAACCAAAGATTTTTGCATGAGGAAGATAGTACTTGAATGGTTTAAATATGGGTTTGTATTTTTATATTCTGGGCTAGCATCACAGAGTAAAAGTTCAGCCTCAAGGCATCTTGGCAGCTGAGAATAGCTAGATCCAGGCTGAACAACAATAGTAGTGAGATGTGGATCTCTATGGCTTTTTGTCAAAGTATAAATTGAGTTATTGTGTGCTTTTACAGGTGACATGGCCAAAACGATAGTATTGGGATGCTGGGAGACAGTTTGCTGGCAATATCTGTTTACAGCACTTCAGATGAGCTTTGACTGTGATGTTTATAATCATATGATTTTAAAAAAGTATTCTGTCCCTTGCATTCTTATGACATCACCAAGGAGAGATCAGACATCTGGGAAAATTGGTAGGAAATCTGATGTCAACTGGGATGGAAACTGAAGGTAGAAAAGGTTGATGGATTATTAAGCTACAAAAACTCAACAGTAACAGCCTCAAAATTACTTGCCTTGTAAAAAAATGCCATGCTTCCCTGTGTTAGAAGGCAAACCAGATGGTATACCAGAATACCTTGTTCCACACTTGTAGGTACAGCAAGCCAGCTTGTGTGAACTTGAATATGTGTCTATGTTCGGATCAATATGTGTGCTGGAGGTTAGAGAAGTCATTAAGGGAGACAGACTTGAAGTGACTACCTTGGACCTCTCAAACACCTGCTCCAAGTCAGGTCATTTTTGCATGAATAATCAAAAAGCTTTGTAACCTCTGATGTCAATGCTTCAGAGGACATGCATGGCCATGCATTCTAAGCATTTTTTATTGATGTATACAATGCCTTTTATGAGTTTCAGAAGAAATTTGTGGGACTAAAAACCAAATACATGTAAGGTTCATTACATCCTACACTGCACAGAAGTACAACTGCCTTGAAGACCTCCTCCTATCTTGGAATTAAAGACAGCATTTATTAGTTTTTAAGAGGCAATGAGCAAGACTCACATTCAAAAACTTACCAGAGAAGGCTGACCTTGGGAATAAACCTTTATTCTGTCAAGGCTTTGAGATGGCATATGATACAGCCCTATACTGACAAATGTCGAATCTAAATACCAGGTTTTGTTGAGAGTATGCCAGATCTTTTCCATACTCTTTAATAGCCAATGATAACAATTGGTGGACAAATAAGGGTTGTTATTATCAGTGAATAAGAAGAAAATTCAGGTGTTTTCTACATGAACATAACTATCATAATCGTTTTACAGTTATGGAATAGATGTCATCACATGCTAAGAATCAATGCTGGTTTTTACATGTAATAAATGCAGGTTCCATCTACTGTGCTACTACTTACTAGGTAAGTAGTAGTCATCTTTTACTCAGCACTCATTAGACCACATACGGAATACTGCCAAGTTTGCACACTCCCTTCCCAACAGCACAAGAAAGATACTGATAAACTGAAGTGAGTTCACCAGAGGGTCACCAAGATGGTTAGGAGCTGAAGCACTCACCCAAAGATTAAAGTCTGAGGGAACAGGGATTGTTCAGTCTGCAGAAGACACAGTTTCAGCAGCCTCGCAGTGCCTACAGGAAGGTCATCAAGAGGGCTGAGCCAGGTCCTTCATAGAACATGTTAGCAGGAGGAAAAGTAACAGTCAGTGGGCATAAATTAAAACAAGGCAGGCTCAGACCAGTTACAAGAAAAACTTGTTTACTATTAGGACACTGGAATCGGTTTCCCTGTTCTGGTCTCCATCCTAGAGGTTTTCAAAATGAAAGCATATAAAAGCTTGAGTAACCTGCTCTGACCTCGTACCTTGCCCTGTGTTGATCAGAAGGTTGGGTTAGAAAGCTCCTGAGTTCCCTTCCAACCAGAATTATTCTGTGACACTATTGCAGAAAAAGGTAAAGATATGCTTTTCTGTGATACAGCCTATTATAGGTTTACATAATAACTATAGTGTTGTTTTGAGTATCTTCATAGCTCTCAGCACCACGTCTTCACAATCATGTTTTGTGGGCAATTTTTTTCCTTTTTGATTCAAATGATTAGTAAAAGAAAATAGTTTATGCCAATTCACATAGGAAGCAGTGTGGAGTTAAGCTGATAGTATCTACTGAAACAATGCAGATGTACTTGCATTTACTTCAGTTTCTATTTCTAATAATTTCTTTTGTAAATTGGAAACACTACCATCAGAAAGGACAATGTCATCTAAGTAAAATGGAATCAAAACATACAGCAACAGTTTGATTTTCACAGTATATACCTCAATTTCCAATTGCTTCGTTAGTATATTTTTCCCCCTAAGGAACAACATTTTTCATGAACAGTAATGAAGACAAACTATATTTAGATCATAGCTGCCTACCAAATGTTCAAGGTTAATGCAATATGGGACTAACTAGTTCATTCATGCATTTTGCCAATGACTTGTTCAGATCTATTTTCTTACAATAGAAAGGATTGGCTTACTTCAAACTCTACCGAAAATACTCTTGCAGAAGGTAATTAAGGGCCAGTGACAGAAGAACAAATATTATTTGTTCTGGAGTACTTGAACTAGTAGAATACTTCAAGAATAAACAAAACCAAACAAACCTCCAAATAAAAAAGCAAAGAAACAAACAAACAACCACCCCAAAAAAACAAAACCAAAAATCAACAGACGTTTCCTGACTCCACGGTAGATGCATTAGGATTCATCTCTGCACTTATTCCTAGGACGTGTGACATCTGTGTGCTACTTGGGGTTAACAAGGGAAAAGGGCTGTTTCCTGCATTTCTAAAACTCAAGACATTTTTCCAAGTACTTTGTGCAGTTTCCCAAAAACAATTAAGTATAAAATAATCAGTTGTGCTGAAAACAAAAGCTTGCTGTCCCCTCACACTACAAAGATGTGGCATGCTATATGGAGAGTTTAGTGATGTCAACACATTTCTTTTATGGGTTCTCATTAACTACTAAGTAGCAGGGAGGGCTGTTTTTATTTGGTTTATTTTAGATGTCAACAGGGGCAACAAGGCATCTTACACAAACTGCATTAAGCAGGTCAAACTTGTGGTAATGTTTGGAATAAGAAATATTAGGTGCAAAACAAGTGCTGTAGCTTAAAAGATGAACTTTCAAGACACTGAGTTCTTACAGTAGGCAATTACTAGTAGACTAATGCTAGAAGTTACACTGAAACAGGTAGTAACTAGTGAGAAGTTCAAATGAATAAAGCTACTTGCTTGAAATCTTTTGTGACAAAGGATTTATAATCCTTGATGTGATATATTTATTATCTACTACACCTATGAAATGGATTATATTAGAATAATATAGAATACTTTTATTGAACCCTCTGCCCAAAAATAAGAGAAACTATGTCACTATATCACTCCTGAACTGAACTTGGCTTACTGATGATGGCTTCTACTACCTTCTCAGTTCCTTGAGAGATTACCCTTACATTATTTGCAGTAGCTATATGGTTACATCATAGCGTATCACACAGTTACTTAACAGCTTTACGCTAATAACAAAAAAACTTGATTGTCAAGATCCCACTCTTACTTAATTTAGGAGCTTGCTTAGGATACAGTAACACTGTAAACATTAGTTTTAATCTATATAGTTTATATTGACTGTCTGTGAAGTGACAGATTGATTAGTATGTTGTTGATGTTAAAGCCATAAACAGTGCATGTCATGTTTATATCCAAGTTTCCTATTGATTTGTAACAGCATCTCTGTCATAATGTATTTTTATACTGTGTTCTCTGTTGGTAAATGACCCTACTCGTTGGGTCATTGTAAAGAAATATTTTCCCTGCATGTCTTCTCTTTCTTTTTGGAAGTCCAGTTTAAGGTGCTGGGTTTTTTTCCTGTTACAAATACAATGATTAGTTCTGTATTCAATTGTTTTGATTTTGCATAGAAGATATTTCATTTTGAATAGTTTTCCCAATTTTAGGTCATACATATTTTCGTTCAACAAGATTAATTTAACAACATAATTTATTTTAAAATCTGTCAGAACTTCGAAGCAGAGACCTATCCAGTCAGACAAACAATACTCTTAAATAATTAAGGCTAGTATCTGCAGACTACGGAGTTTTGCTCATACTTATTAGTAAAAGTCAAAAACAGAGCAATAGGAATTTTTATAATGTCATACAGTAAAACAGCTGTTTCTGAGATGTGCAGAACAAAACATATCCCAGAAATGTAGTTTTATCCCTGAAAAGCAAACCAGTATTAAGTTTCAAATTTCACCTTGGAAATTTCGTAAGGATTTTTTCATCTTGAGTATACTTAATGTTATTTTAAGACAAAAGTGTCTTGTCTAACCCACCTGGAGAAATGCATTCTTAGAAATGGGCTCTTAGAAAGTCAAAATGCACCTATGAGCTTTCTACTCTACATATGATAGTGTGCAAAGCACCATTTGTACATGCAGCACTACAGATTGCCTTTTGCTGGTTCTGCTAATCCTTCTTGATAGCTGGAAGTGTTACTTTTCATAAGGAGCAGATTTTCTGTAAGAGTAGTAGTTCTGTATAATTTCTCTTCATAAAAATTCCATGAGTTTATACACACGCTGTATCAAGAAAGTCTGCAGACTTCTTAAGTAGCCAGGGAAGGAGCTGAGGAAAACCGCCCGCAGCGTACCTCGTTCCAAACTCTCATACCAGCTGGCAGAGATTTAGAACAGTCACTGCTCCGGCAGAAGGGATGCAAGTGTGCAGAAGGGCTGTGTTACAGCTGTACCACATACCTGCAGATTAAAAAGATGGATGCTGCAAACTGGCAGCACATTTACAGTACCATTTTCCCTCTTAGTGCTGGACAGGGTGAGAATCACAGAATAGATTAGGCTGGAAGAGACCTCTGGAGGTCATCTGGTCTGTTGTAAACCTTCAGGGAAAAGATAAAAGTTAGAAAAGATTGTCTAAACTGAACAGTATATTTAACTGTTCAACACAATACCACTTAAATAGTGCTTTGGAAAATGCTATGTTCCTGTTTCTGAGATCTCTCAAATAAAGCATCCAGAATCAGTAATTATTTTGGAAAATTCTGGCCCTAACCCTTTGCCACCTTTCTTCATTATTCAAATCTGTTGGCATTTATCTTTTCTCTCTCATTTACCTCAGTCCCTGGCAGCAAAAACCATATATTTTGGGGGACTAAAAAGGTTCGTTAGCTTTGGCAACTGATATGATATTCTTGTATACAGCAGAAAAACAAATACGGTAAAAGGCTACTTTCCACACTCTCAATAAGTTCATAATCATTATTAACTTCTTCTACCTCTTCCATCTTACAGTGTTGTATTTTTGTTCCTGATTCTACCAGTAGGTGATGAAATAATGTTACAATTGACTTTTCTTGGGAACGACATTTAGAAAAATCAAGAAAAACATCTCAAATTTTACTAAATATTATAAAAATCAGTATGAAATATTTTTAATACTCCTTTGCATCTATCCATAGTTTTGCCACTTTTTTATATCTTGTTCTTGACCTGTGACAGGAGTTTCTTTTAAAGTCATGTGTTTGAGCTTACTTTTGCTGCACTAGTATCATCACTTTCAAGTCCTTGTTCACATCCTTCCCAGTTGGCTGTGAAGTGGCTATTTGCTATTTCACTCTAATATTCTGGTTTCATTTTGAGAGTGACAGTGTTCTTCCTGTTTAGCAAGATCTTAATCAGACTTATTTATACCAGGCTTACTTCTCACATTCTTTTTCCTTGGATCTTGTAGAAATGCTGTAATTTTTTCCAGTTTTGGCATACAGCTTTGTAGGTGGGTTGCAATCTGTAGTACAGTTTCCAGTTATTTGAGGAAGCAATTGCATTTAAATGTGTCAACACTTTCCCTTAAGTAGATCAACCCTACTGCCTCCTTTAGTAGGAAGTATCTAAAGCAACTGATTGTCTTAAGCTGATTTGCATTTGCTGGGATTCAAAGTTTTCTTTTAAAAAAAAGTTGAACTCTCCTGCAGATTTTAAATATAGCTATTTGTTTTGGGTTTTGTCTTGTTATTTTCCATTTAACTTTGACTTCTGTTAATGTTGGTGTTGTGCGATGCAGATGTTTCCTGGAACATCTCTTTTACAAAGGATGGACTAATGGGAATTCTCTTGAATATTTTCAAAACAGTGTAATAAAAACATTCAACTTCTTCTTTTTATCTGGCCTCATATGCGAGTACATAGGCTGAGTACACAAACTATGAAGACCCTGTAGAACACAGTGTTTGGGTAGGGAACGTACAGCTTTTTTACATAGGACTTTAGTTATCAAAAATCTGTACATATGTAAATCTTACTATGATGTTTTCTCTAAATGCAAGCACTGTAGAGTATACAGTATTGGTATGAGCTTGTATTAACTTGTCTTTCTAAAGAATGTAATGTCAGAGTAGACACCAAATATCTTGAAAAATATGAGGAACCATTCTTAACCTTCTGTGCTTAGCTTGCTTTTTTGATTGTCTCACTCAGCAGCTTTGTCCTATTTGGGTCAGTGAGCTTGGCATTGAAGACCTCTGGTCCAAAGCTATGCTTGACTTTTATCTAATAAAAAAAATCTGCTTTTTCTGGTCTGCTTCACATCCAGCAAGGATCTACTTCCTTAGCACTTGCTAGTAACCTATCCCTTGCAATACTCCTGGTTTCAGAGTCTGCAAATTGTATCTTTCTTGAATTATTCTACGAGAAAGTTAGATGATTCCTTTTTATTATTCCTTGCAAGGCTTGTGGGAACAGAGATTTTTCTAATAGGCTTTTCATACATGAACTGAACGAACGGCTCAGGGCAAACAGAAAAAGAATAAGAAATCGTTTGCTATGTCTCTTTTGAGAGGAGAATAAACATTATGTTACTGCCTGAATATATTCCACTTGCTTAAATTCTCAAAAATTATTACTAAGTTATTAACTAGAAAATCCAGACCTTTTGAAATGTATTAGAAAACTCCTTACTGTAAAGTGTTTTGCTGGCAGATGAACATGGGCAGCAGCTGTAGCTAAAAGCAATTTTTGAAGCCTATTTTAAACATGGTTTATGACGGAAAGAAAATTCTCAATTTCTTCTTACAAGTAGTTTATGACAAAAGTAATTTTATCATTTACTAATTCAAATATTGTATAGGTATTTACACTTGTAATCTTAATATTATTATAAACATCTATTTAGACTCTTACTATTAAGACCTTTCAGATTATCTAGTAGTTCAACAAGTTTATAAAAACCTTTTAAAATAATGCCAGATTTCCCTCTAGATGCCTGCCTACCATCATATTTAGTGCAATTTCCTAATCTGATCAAAGATCTTCCTCAAAAGCTCATACCCATTGAATCGAATGGAGGTTTTTCAGAGACTAGAGGCTTCTTTTTTTCCTCAGAGTACCAGCAAGCCTCCCGTGGGATGAGCAATTAGGTACCCTCCCCAACTGCAGGTAGTGATACCGAGCTGTTTTGCTACCAAACAGGAGTTAAGGTTTCTAGAAATGTATCTCTTTTTCATAACTGACAACCACATTATTTTTACTTGGCTCTACTCATTAGATAAACATCTCAAAGACTCCCTGGCATGTCACACAGGCAGAGGATAACAGGTAGGAAGGGACCTCTGGAGCTCATCTAGTCCAACCACGTGCTCATAGCCAGTTCAGTCACAGCAGTTTCACAGCACCAAGTCCTTTTGCCATCTCACTTTCTGTGAGGAAAGAGATGTCACAGCATCTCTTGGCAGCTTCTTCCCACCTGCTTGATCACCCTTATGAGCAGCAAGTTTTCCTTATATTTGATCAGATTTCCCCATCTACCAACACATGCCTGTTGCCTCTAGGCCTGTCACCAGCACCTCTCAAACAGCCCGGCTTTGCCTTCTCTGCGCGCTCCCACTAGGGGCCTGAGGGCAGCAATAAGCGGCCCCGAGCTTTGTCTTCAGAAGGCTGCACAAATCATATTCTAGCAGTCTTCCCTCATCCATCATGTTCCAGCTGCCTGACCTTCTTGATGGCCCTGGATAGACTTGCTGTAGCTCTAGAAAATTCTGTTCTTTAGAAATTTACAACCGGGGGGGGGGGGGGGGGGGGGGGGGAAGTCTCCATGGTGGATATTTGTCTAAATGACACCAAACATATTACATTGGAATGGTAATAACAGAAAAATCATATCTTTTCACATTTAGATGTTTGAACCCAGCCAGAGATACACTGAAAAACGTGTTAGAGATTTATAAAGGAATTGTCAAGAAGTAAACACATTGTGTTCAATTTCAAGGAATCTTAGTTTTCCCACCAGAAGATAGATCTAAATGATTATAAGCAGGTATGTGGCATATATATGTATAAACAAGGTGCAGCTTTATGCCACACACCTGCTTCTAATCATTTCAGGCCTGAAGTTTTGGATTATCAAATCACTTACACTGCCCTAGTACAGCAAATTGAAATTTTAGCTAGAATGGTAACAAGCTGTGTGAAAAATAATCTACTTATGCGCTACCTGAAACATACTCTGTGCTGACTCAAGCTGATTTCTTGAGCAAGGCAGTCTCTTCAGCAAATGTCCAGTTTTACTATTTTAATTTTAGCTAGATACACTGTGAAAACCTGTACTGAGTTAGTAGGAAACAGAGTAATTCACAAACAGAAATACTGTTTGCACAGTTCAAGTAAAATTCAAGGAATATGCTTTTGATGATAGCTTGGAGTAAAGGATGACTTCTGCAAAACAGATTTAAGGAAAGCAAACCAACAGAAGCTTTGTGACATGATAAAAAAATATGGACATGGTAAAAAAAAATAAATGTATCAGAGATGTTGCCAAGAGGAGCTGACAGAGCTGCTGAGATAGCTCAATGACCTGATTAAGATAGTAGCAAGAAGCCATGTTCTCTGTCCACCTTTACAAGATTTTATATAAATTATTTTATTAACTTGGTATGTAGAGATATACCTCCTTAAATTAGACCTCAGGCTGCCATGTAGGCAATCCTGAGGAATATATATATAGATACCACTAGGTCTTATTACTTTTATGACATTGAAAAGAGTAACACCCATAGGCATGCAGACTGAAATGGAAAAGTGAGGAAACATTAAATTAAATATTACATAGCTGTAATGCAAGAAAAAATATCTGAAACATTTGGCTCTGCAGAAAATGTCAGATTGTTATAAATGCTTCATCATTTAGGTGTGAAAACGTCTTACACTGAGTAAGAGAGATTACTGTATGTCCAGAAGTCAATGGCCAGCATTTTCATTTATTCATTCATTCCCTACAAATTTCTGAAATTTGGGAGCAACTTCTTTATTAGCCTATATTCTCAACAAGCTTAAATTGAAACCCTGTATTAAAATCACAAACAGGCCTTTATATACCTCTTCTTAATATAACGTCTTAGAAGTTGAACAAGTTTTCTAGTTTCTATCCATTCCAATAACACAGAAAATGAAGTCTTTTAAAAATATGTTCCTTTAAGAACACTTACAGCCTGATATTCTAACACAGCAATCCTTCTTCTATTTCATTCTCAAGTAAATATTACAGAATACAATCCATCTTAATGAAGCACTGCTAAACAGAATATTACTTTTATAGGGAAGCTGCACTGATTTGGGATGGCCATACATGACAGTGTGGCAGTCTTTGCTGTTGTGTAAATCCCAGCACTGGGAAGGGCAGCGGCAGAGCAGGGTGGTTCTTGCAGCAGAGCTGCTGGGACCCTGAGCCTGGTGCCTGAGCATAAGGCAGCCCTTGCTGGATGTCACTCGTGACTTTTAACTGAAGCAGCCAGGGCACACACAGGTTCCAACAACTGCTGCAAGAACAGTAGCCCGTAGCAGAGGACCAAGGTCAGCGACAGGAGCAATTACGCCAAAGCACTGCAGTAAGGCTTGCTAGGGCTTGTACTTTAGCTCCCACTAATACTTTATTTTTTCCTGTAAGAAAAGGCTCTTTACCTGCAACCAAGTTTTTCTTGTTCTGTCTGTCATAGACATTTATCCTACTATCAAAGCCACATACTAATGTACATTTTATTGCCATAGCTCAGCCTCAATGCTCTATATAGCAATAAACATGCATTGGCTAGGTCTGTCAAATATCTTTCCTCAGCTCCTTCCTTTCTGCCTTTTACAGCCATTTCTCATAAGTTTTCTTTGTATGGTCTTTTCTGTCCCTCTATGTATCTAAATAGTATAATACCTTTCAACTATTTTACTGCTCTTCACTTGTCCTGTAATTTCTCTCACATACATCCAGTCCATGATACTGCATATCATTTGCTTGAATACCAGGAAAAGGACAGGAGCTTGACAGCCCAGTATGAAGGTGGATGATTTCTCAGTCCTGTCCCCTCATTTTGCTTTTTCTTTTCGAAACTGTACTTCATTATTTCTCTGTTTGCATTGTATGCAGCCAAACAAACAAACAAACAAACAAAACAAAAAAAAAAAAAAAAGCAAAGCAGGCTTTAGTATTTGAAGATTCAACATCCCATCAGTAGAGTTTAGGAAAAAAAGAAGAAAAAATGACAATACAGAGAGAGAAAAAGGAGGTTAAAATGGGAAGGTCTGAAGAGGAGATGTAAGATGTGTTGGAGAGGGGTACCCTCATATAGTTGTGAATCCTGTTTTGCTGACTCTGTGTTACAGCCTTTTTTATTTCTGCACAATGCTTACATGATCCTGTATAGATCATCAATAGCAAACTGTGCAGAATATAACATAAGAAAAAATAATCCAGTCCACTTGATTATTTTCAATTTGCACATGAAAACATTCTGTGTACATTGTATCAAAACACACAGCGAACAGTTCTCATGATCCTGCCTATTAATGAATGGATGGCATTGGATATATTTAATCTATTAAATTTGTTGAAAACATGTTACAGTGTACACTACCAAAAGAAAGGTGTTTTCTAAAAAAAAAGAAAAAAACCCAACCCCCCCTCATTTCACCATCCGTGAGAAATTAAGAGCAGGATGGCAGAGGGTGTTTACACAGGCACTTAGCCAGGAAACACTGTGTTTTCCACAGATACAGTCGTACAGGGAGCACATCTCTGATTTTCATGAGCTTCCTCCCTCTGTTCTCATACTCCTGTAATTATATCAAGAAATTTATCTGTAGGTGAGAAAATACATACAGTTCTGCACAGTGTATTCTAATGCTGCCTCTTTCCTTTAGGTAAGTGCTACCACACTGAGGCCATTTGTAGGAATTTTACACAGCAAGACAAACAAATGCAAACAGCTTAAGGAAACACACGAACTGCAGGATAGTTTCACAGTGAATCGTTACCAAAAATCTCCGTAAGACAACTGTAAAAGAATTCTCTATAAATCTTCTGTGAAATGCAGCATTGCTTGTTAGCAGGCTTGATGGAAAACCTCGTGAGATAGAAAGTCTTGTCACTTTATTTGTATGTGCTTTCCTGCATCTTAACTTGCAGCTTCGGATCCCTTAGGATCATGTGAGGCTCGGTTATATATTAGAGAGCTGTGCTATAGTGCTGTGAGTGTGTAAGCCTAGCAGCTGGGTAGTGTTATGGTTGCTGCTTTCCTGTGCTAAGCTGATTTACTTGTTTAAGGTCTGACCTCATCATCCTGTCAGTATGGATTCCCACCTATACAGTTAGCAGCAGCTTAGCATCGGCTTGAAGAGCTTGCAGTATATTAATCAGAAGAGAGAGGGAGAGAGCTACCGGTATTTGTTCTTTTGTTGTCTTTTCTTAAGAAGAGGAGTTGAAACACAAGAGATAACAAAGAATCCATTTCCTTTCTAAAAGAATAGGCTTTTGTCTTTTTTTTTTTTTGTCTTTTTTTTTTTTTTTTTTTTTTTCCTTTCCTGAAAAAAATGTCCGTATCTGGAAAGAAAGAGTTTGATGTGAAGCAGATCCTGAGGCTCCGCTGGAGGTGGTTCAGTCACCCCTCGCAAGGCTCCACAGGCACGGGGGGCTGCCATCAGCAGGAAGGATATGAGCACAGAGGGACACCGGTTCAGAACAGGTTGAAGAACCACTCTCGGGACAGAAATGGGCTGAAGAAAAACAGCAGTCCTGTCCACCACAATATACTGGCACCCGTGCCAGGTCCGACCCCAGTGCACCACCGATCTATTCAAACCTGGCATCAACAAAATCTCATAGAACAGCTTCGATCAAATGAGGATATTTCCAAAACAAGCTCAGAGGAAAACTGTGTCAAAGAAGATTCAAGTAAAAACACACAGGAGTTGCAGATGATCACAGAAGAAAATTCAGATGAATCTGCAGAGAGGTAGGAGTTTTAAAGTCTGCACTTAGAAAGCCCTACTTCTATACAAGTTAATCACTAAAACTGTCTTCTTTTTTTTTTTTTTTAACCAATGTTCCTGACTGCGTTAGTCTCACTTTATATAGGTACACACCCACACTCAAATGAATAGGAACACATTCACATTTAAAAAATGAACAGGAACATTGTCATGAAATTTTGATCTTTGCTTAAGATACATAACTATTCCATAAAAATAAAATCTGTCAGTTGGTCAGATTTTCTCTATTACAATTTACAGCATATTAATTTTTTTGTCTTGATTTATTATGTTGAAATGCAATGAAAAAATGAGCCTTCTAAAATATTGTCCTCATTCTGACTTTATCAATGGGTGCAACTCTGACAAATGGGAACAGCTGGAGGTGCACAGTCTGTGTGGTTGCCATCGAGCTGTCAAATTTCTCACTGCTTATTTTTACTGCCTTCTTGACAAGTATAATTAACCTTGAACTAAGTGGAAAGGAAGCATCATTACTTGCTTTTTTAAAAAGGTTTGTTTGGAATCACTTTCACAGTTTCTTTAGTATACTAAGAAAAATACTTTCTGCAAGGTCAGCCAAAAAAACATTACAGCTATGAGACCTTAAAGATATAAGCACAATGAAAGAGCTATTTTTAAGGTGTTAATACCCAGAAGAAAATGTTAATACCACTTATTTGACCAAGTAAGCTTTTTACTTTTGTTATGGGGTTTTGTTTGTGTGTTTTGTTGTTGTTTTTTTTCTTAAGACTGATTTCAGTGTTATTAGTTCATACAGCAACAATTTTGCCTTACCTTTACCCCACCTTGGACTCAAATTATGCATTTATAATGTGATTATTTGCACCATTTGTTGAGATTGCCATTAGTCTTTGGGAATAATTTAGGTTTCTCACATTGTATTTAAACACAAATCTATCTTACTTGAAGTTATAGTTTCTCCCAGTAAAACTAAAGCTGACAGTTTGTGTATTTTTAGCAGTTATTATTCTTCAAGTTATACATCTGGTGTAGGGGACATCTGCAGGCTAAACAGAAAGATGTATTCCAAAATGTAATTTTGAGAACAGTACTAGTAGTCAATATGTACTGCATAAAATTATCACACAATAAAATCAGTGAGGTATGAATGTGGTAGTTCTGTATGTTTACTAGTGTATTGGTTTGTAATGTGTAAGAAGCAGACTCTTAGTATAACATTTTAAATGACAGTACAAATTTCCTGGGGGGTGGGGAGGGGGGATAAAGTAATTTTAGGCACACCTTAGAAATAAAGTCCATTTCATTTGAAGAAAACAAGGAACACTGAATAATCAAAACAGGATTCTCTATCGGGTGAAGAAGGTGGTAAAAGAAGCGTAATCAATTCAGTTTGGAAGGTAATAAGACACTGTCTTCTAAAATAAGATATGACATTTTCTCCAGCTACATATAAACTTTCTGCTAAGACCTCATGATGTTTAGTGCCTTCAAATTCATTCAGATTTAAGTTCTACTCATGAGCTGTTTAAATGTACAGCTTCTAGAAAAGTTTTGCGTATGCGCATATCTTATAAATGGAAATGCATATATTTTATAAAATATTGTATTCAAATAAATGCATTTTCTGTAAAGTTATCAGTAAAGGCTTTTTATGCATGTTGTAGGTTAAAACCTATCTTAATGCCTTAAAAGGCTGAATTTCTTAGAAATTGTTTAGAAAATGATTTATGACTATTAGTTTCTCTATAATCAAGATTTTATTTCAATAAAATAAAATAAATTTTTAAAGACACCTTCACATATCTCCATTTTCTTAAATATGTACCAACAGAAATAATTAAGGAAATCACTGTTCTCTTGCCCTATAGCATCCAGCACAGGCCACACAAATTAATATGCTAATTGACTGAGTAGAAACGAAATATTGAGAAGAAGAAATAAAGAGAAGCAGCCTTATATCAATATCTATCTATAGCTAGTTGCTGGATGTATTTTCATGTCTTCAGAATATCTAATCTTAAACATTTCAAA
The DNA here is from genome assembly GCF_017639655.2 of Falco naumanni. Classification (NCBI taxonomy): domain Eukaryota; kingdom Metazoa; phylum Chordata; class Aves; order Falconiformes; family Falconidae; genus Falco; species Falco naumanni. Next base: position 20,237,380 of record NC_054067.1, on the reverse strand, counting down.
TAATCTTTTAAAGTCATTTTGGGCCTCATTTTTGTTTGGTAGTTCTAAATATTCACAATCAATTGTAATCAATGGGATCTGCTAGTAATTAACACACCTGAAAATCAGGCATTTGCAACATCCCCAGAGTCCACTTTCTTACACCATTACAGCCGCTGCATAACAAACTATACAATTATTGCAGCCATATGCTCATTCACAGTCTTACCTGGGGACACCAAAGAATCTCATACAAATGAACCTTTTATTCTGTAAAAGAAATGACACCTTCAGAGTGTTGCCCCTAATCCAGTGAGTGCATCTGTGCCTGTAGAGGTCCCGCTTGCAGCTGGGCTCTAAAGCAGGCCACTGCTACCTGTCCCTTGGACACTGGAAATAGTGGAAGAGGGTAGAATAGAGTCTTGAGCAGACTATGAAAGCAATTCCTACTAGCACCTTATTGCTTCCTACAAAAAAACTTTAGAAACGTGAAAACAATATTAGTTTTCTCAAAAAAACTTGAGATGTCTTTTTCTAGAAACCTCAGGACTTAACGCTTTCAGTGATACACACAGAGCACCCTGGGGTTTGATGAAATAAGGCTTGTTCATTGAGGAGGAAGGTAAACAAGAAAGTTCCAAACAACAGTTCCATTCTGAATATACTACCATCAATACACTTGTTTCTGCTTCCTTCAATCTTGTTTGGTACTCCTGTACTCTAAATAGTGCACGACCTAAAGGAACCCTTCTGGCCTACAAGTTTGCTCCTGAATGATGTCCTGTAACACATGACAAAGTAAACAAAGGCTTAAATGACCAACACTCATTAGTTTTGTAGTAACAGTAGCCAGTTAAGATGTGGCCAAACATAACTGCTACGTGCAAAACAGACAAATACATTGCTTATTGGCACAAGGTTAAGTCAAGCCTCCCACCGTGCCTGGGGACTGTCTCATCCAGTGTGGCTAAGGGAACATACTCAATAGGTACCAAACAGTCTTCTAGAAGCATCTAAAATGACGGGCCTTGACCTGTTATAAAATGCTTATAGAAGCTGCGTCCATAGTTTTGAAAAAGGCTGAGCAGTGGACGACACATGTTTCACTGACTTAGTCTGATTCTGACCATCCTCCTTGAACGAGGACTGGGACCTTTTTAGAGGTGAAAAACAGAGAAAATAGCTAAAACCTGCATAAATACCAAGTGATTTTGTTTATTTGTACATTCTATTTCCCACTATATAATATTATGGCATTACTGGGAATGTCAGAAATCTAAATCAGTGTGCCAAGCAAATGAAGAGCAAAAGCCTTCAAAGATTTTAGGTTTGGCTTAAAGTAAGTAGGAGCTTAAATGAGTTCCAAGACAATGCTTGGTAAATAAACTGTGAATTGCTTCTGGTTCAGAAGGCATGGTTGTGTATTTTTGCAGACTTTAGCTATCTGATGATAGCCTATGATCTCCTCTAACTGTCTGGAATCTTTTGAGGTTCAGGGTCCTCCATCAGGCAGACCTTGAAGCAGTTCCATTTCCTTCAAAGAAAGTGATCTGGCAATGGTCCAGAGACATCAGCAAAACCTTGGAGATTTGCTAGATTTTGTTTGGCAGTTGACAAAAAGCTTTGCTCTTGTGTGCAACGTGTGAACACACACTTGTGCACACACAAACAGAAAAAGCACAGGTACCTCCTAATAAGAAGGATCTATGATCTTGAATTACCTTGATGACTTCCCTTGATAACATTTAGACTCACGGGCATGACTGTATTGACCTTTCAATACGAGCCCTATGCCTAGTATTTATTAACATTATGCTATATTTCCAGATCAATTTATGCATGTTTATTAGGAGATATGTTATGATTCTATAAGTATACTATTGAAGACCATGTGTGCTGGTAAAATATGCATGTACCTCTTTTCCTCGTTGACCAAAGGCAGTTATATTTCAATGTTGAATGTAGCTCCATTTATCATTTTTCTCTTACGCATTGTTTTAATTATATGGCTGAAAAATTGCTGACAAACTCTAGTTTGGCTGACAAACCTTAGTTTTGCTAAAGATATGTGCTTTCTAATTTCCCATATGAGAAAAAATACACTTCTAATTAATTTTAATAGAATCTTTTGATGTCATAATTCAAACAGTTGGTACTGATGTACATGGAAACATATCTGTGAGGATTATCCTCCTAACTGAGGCAATGAATTTTCTGTAGCAACAGTTTATGATGTTCAGTTATTTTGCTAGTTCATCTTAAGACAAGAAAACTCTTCTGATTATCTTTTCTTTTTTTTTCTTTTTTTTTTTTTTGTCAGCCATATGGAAATAGCTGACAGACCATTTCCCTTACTGTCTCTGACATAAATATATACGCATATACATATACATAACTATTTCAGATATTACCTCCTATATGAGGGGTTTTCCTGGAATTCTGTTTTTATTTCTGGTAGCACATAACAGCCTTGGTTCACATTCCAGTGTGAAATACAGGTACCACAAGGAAAAAAATACCCCTTTAATGGTTGCAGTATCCCAGGAGATATGAAACAGGTGGAAATGAATAAATCAGTGTGCGGTGCCTGACCCCAATTTCTTGCACATATGATGCCATTTTTTTGGTTGGCTAATGTGGCACAGATCAAGGACACATGCTGTCATGTTTCCTTCTGCTTAGCACTTTTTGAGGACAGCCATTACATTCATCACATCCTCTGAAGTTTGCAACAGATACTCACTGAAGTGATGTCTGCTTAATTTTTCAAAACAAAAGATCATTTCCAAGAAGAAAATGTGATAAACTTTCTGGTGAAAATAAAGGATATAAATTACTCTATGAAATCACTGGTCAAACCAGTCGGAGAGCGTTTTTTGCATTAAGGGTACAGTTCTGGGTATCCAAATAAGCAGAATCCTACCACTGATTCATGAGAATGACTGACAATGCATTCAGTAAATGGAAGGGCTACGCTGTATCCTTTGCAGAGAACATGATGAAGCACTGCTTTCAGAGTGGTACATTGTGACACTATTTTCCCCTCATGAGTAAGAATTCAGTTTAATGCACCATCTCTGATGCCTAAGGTAAACGTTCAGAAATTATTATTCCTAATGTCACATAGCATCAGCCTTTATTTTTAAATGAAAACAGAACTGTTCCAGTTTAATTTTCACTAAACCTCCAACATTTTGAAAAAAAGCTTTAAAAAATCTTAACATTAACAAATAAAAGGTTTACAAACATAATAAAGAACACTGGACATCAAGTCATACGGCATGCCAGTCCTTCTTTGACAAAGTTGGATCAACTGTATTTAGGTGCTTCCTTGGTTACCTGTAGCACAATTTAAACTCATTATTTCCTTGATCTTTCCCCTATGGATATAGATAGCATATTACTCCCCTTATTCTTCTTATTCCCTCACTATTCTTCTTTACAGCACTCATTTATATTTGAAAACTTCTGTAAGTCTAAAAGATGCAATTCTTGCAGTCTTTTTTTCAGAAGTCCAATGCTAGACAACTAATTTTCATTGCTCTCCTGACTTTCTCCAGCATGTCTGTCCGTACTTGCAGTACTGTGGTCAGATCTGAGTATGTTCTGGTTAAAGTCTGACAATTCTAGTGTAGAGGGCAGGATTACTTACATATCATTCTGACTAAAAATATGCTGGACTATCCTGCTCGGTGTTCTTTTTTTTTCAACAACATGGTGCTGCTGCTCAATGCCCAGCTTGTGATTCATGTGAATCTCCTGACCCTGTACCAAGGACCTGTTCCCTAACCATCTGTACATTTTTCCAGTCATTTGTTCCTAAATATAGTACTTTGCACAAATAAATTCCATCTTATGTTTAACAGATAATGTCTCCAATTTACTGATTTAATATTCAGTTTTGATCCTATGCTCCAATATAACTGCAGCTCTTCTCGGATCAGCCTGATCTTTTAATTGTAATAAAGTTCCTAGCAAAGCTTTTTCTTTATTTCCTCCTCTCTTCAAATACTTCAGAAAATTTATGAAAAGTCATAGTGGAAATTTCAGTGCAAAGTTCCTTAGGAACCCAGTTTGATTTAGCTTCCTATTTATCAGTGAACGACCGATAATTCCTTTAAATGGTATCAAACCAGCTTTGCACCCATTTCATAATGGTTTACTTCAAACAGTAGTTCAGGTTGAACTTAGTACTATCTGATATGAGACTGTAACAAAAAATATTCTCACGTCCAAGATTCAAATGCCAACTACTTCTTTTCTGTTCTCCATAATACCTACTGCAACCTTTCAATGAAGGACTGAAATTTGTTTTGACATCCTATTCTTGACAAATTCTTGCTAACTCTTTGTATTCTTTTTCATTTCTAAGTGTTCAAAAATAGTATTACTTTTACACTGAGAATTTTGCAAGAAGTTAGAGCTAGGAAAAGAAATTATGTTTCTGTCTGGTAGAGAATTTTACGGTTTCTTTAATACTTACAACAATATATACTTCAGTAGTGTATTTTAAAAAGATGATTTTATGCCAGTCTGCTGTGGATAACCAAAATGCTTCACTGCTACCTCAGGGACAAGCAAAAACCAATTGTCTTCTAAAGATGACCTTTAACTAAAGGTCAAAATATGGATTTGAAGCTGGAGACATTTGAAATGGCTTATTAAGATACTGTAGCTGATCTCCTCTCAGAAGTGATGCTTGAAAGCTCATGTGGCCTTTCAATGCTTTAGTGCAGTGGAAGCGCAGTTTGCAGCAGGGGATTGAGGGCGATGTTCTAGGCAGCGATGGCTGGGGAGCACCCCATTGCCATCCCTGAGATGCTGCATCTGCTACCAGAGATTAGTTGTACTTACGAACTGAGCAAAGGCACATGTAGCACATGAGATAATTAGTGACGTTAAACCGAATTTTAATAGCATTTTACAGCAATTCACTCATGACTGTATGGAAAATGATAGGTGAGAGTAACCAAGAAAATTTTCCTTTGGTATCTCATGTTTGCTAAGTCTAGAAAACTTGTGAAGTTATAGTAAGTGGCATCTAATGCAGGATTAAAATCTAAGGAGAATTGCCTATTCCCAGAAGTAGATAATTCACAAGGAGGGATACGACTTTTTTAGGCCATGTGTGAATGTAATGAGCAGTGACCAAAGAAGTCATCCTGACTAAACAAATGCTGTTGCCTCACACAAGAGCTCTTGGTACAGGAATTAAAGTCAATATGTCTCAAAGGCATCATCAGCAGATTTTATTCCTACTTTTTCCATTAAGACATCTTATGAGGAACCTGAAAAAGCATATAGCATGTGAAATTAAAATTGGTTGAAACAGTTATTAAAAAATGAAGTAGGTTTGTATTTTGAAAATAATTTTATATTTAGCCTGTGGAAGGAGTGGCTATTTATGCATAACATTTTTTTCATAGCTACATAAATAGAATCACAGAATAATTTAAGCTGAAAAGGACCTCTGGATGTCCAAGTATAACCCTGTCCACCCACACCCCACCAAGTATAACCCTGTCCACCCACCCCCCACCATAAAGGCTATAATGAGAAATAATATGATTTACTAAAACCACATAATATTTCACAGGCCTACATTTGACATGTATAGCTTTCAAAGATGAATTATTACTGGCAAAGGAAAAAAATGTCATTTAATAGTAATTCAAGAAACTAGGACAATTCTATTCATTTCAAAACAATTTCTTTATGATTCAATTATCTTCTCATTTCCACTCCATACAGCTTGCTCTTAGCAAAGACAGCTGTTAAATTACTTTTTAAAGAGTTATTACTGTTCTTAAAATCACTTCTTAATGTCCCCAGAAAAAGTTAAGGAGATGATTAAACACATGCAACTGACGCAGAGCAGTTTTTACAGCCATACTGAGCTTATGCAATTGTACGATCAACAGGGAATTGTACGATTGTTGAAGCATTCTTGGGAAGGGGAGAGAGAGTTTGCTTGACTTGAAAGTTATAGCTAGACAGTATTCTCTAAGAAATGTACCATTTATTTTCATTGCTGTTTTGTGGCTGAATTGTTTGCTTTGAACTATTTGAAATAGCGTAATGAAGAATATTACTAAAATCTTTCACTTTTGAAGAAGTAATGCGATTTGTTTGTTATAGTCAAACAGCTAAGGTAGCCCAATATATACAAATTTAATTTAGCTCCTTTCATTCTGCTAGAATAAAATGTTACTATATTTAGAGAATGATTACATCCAATGATAAGTATAAGAATATAGCTTGGGTATGGCAGACCTATAGGCATGCAGGCTAAATGAACACCAAAATGAAGCTGAAGTACTGTTGGGATTCACAGAAAGAGCTTAAGGTAAGTATAGGACATAGACTTAAAACATAATCTCTAAACCAAAGCTAAAAGAAAATTTCCTCTGTGAAATCAGACTCTACCTCAGTGACTGTCGTCAGCTACCCTGGCACGAGAGCTTCCCACACAGCTGACAGCAAATCTTCTCCCAGTCCACCCCCGCCCCTCCTTTTCCAAGCAAATGCTTAATAGTCAAAACTCAACTCAAAGCTAATTAAAACAGATAGAACAAGACCTTAGAGCCTGGCTCTTTGCAACAAGTCTACCCATTCAATAATTATTAGCGTAAAACATCTTTCCCTTCATTCTAGTAACTGTTTCCATTCGATCCGATAAGTCAGGATACTTCACGAGAAGTCTGCTGCTCACAGGTCACAAGAAGGATAACTAGAAGTATTTAAAGGACCCTACCTTGTAGCCATTACTACATTTGAGGTTGAAATATATGATATGGTATCTAAATGACTACAGTCTAGAAATGTTTTATCAGGAAATAGGTGCTGTACTCTCATGCTGTGTGCTACAGTTGGATGAGGCTGCCTTATTTATGAATGTATATATATATGGATACATGAAGAGGAATAAAAGTTTGCTTTGTAGTTTTCTCAACTAAAACCCATTTAGGCTAAACAAATATATTTATTGGAAAGGAAAGCAATGTGTGATACCTAGTTTATTCTTCAGGTTTGCTATACATATTTTGAAATTTTTTGGACAAGATTCTAGATATCTTACCTGTCTACTAACATTTGATGTAATCAATTTCAAGACCTGTCAGCCCGCTTCTAACTTTTTAAATGTATGACTTTATGACTAGTTGTATTAGGATCTGGAAATCAATACCCATGGGTTATGTCTTCAATTTGTTGCTTGCTTCTTATATAAACTCAGAGAAATTACTTAGCCTCTTGTCACAGTTTATTCCTGGTTAAGATAACATTTGGTACCTATTTTCCTAAGGCCACAGTAAGAACCGATGAGTGTTTTCAAGTATCAGAATTTGCCTGCAAATGGCTATTAAAATGCAAAGTGGAATACAAGTACATTATGATTGATGCATTATACTATATAGTTGCATGGTTTATCTTCTCATTATAATAATATCACAAAAATCAAAGTCTACTGCTTTAACTAGAAGTTTCCCATTACAATAAGCAGTAGAGACCACCAATATACTTACAGTACAATATTTTGTACACCAAACAAAGGGAATTCATTTGATAAAGTGGACAGCCACTGTCACGATTGGCTATGCTTCAGTTTACCTGATAAATTAGAAGTCAAGAGGAAGGGAGGCATTCTTGCAAGAAATGAGCATTTTCAAAGCCTGTTCATTTTAATAGAAGTTGAGAAAATGAAGAACCTTTCTGAACTGGGCAAATATACCTAGATTTAAATGGAAATTGTGAGCAAACCACTAAGAAATCCTAGGAGTTGGAGAAAAGCTATTTTAAGCTATTACATATGGTTTGTGTTGCTAGGGAAACCTCTTTTACAGTGTTCATTTAGCACAGATGCTCAGGAAAGCTCTGCGTCTCCATGTCATACCATTTCAGAATGCTTCAGACTGTGAGGGAATAGAGAAGCACATACACACACATGCAGACAAACACGTCTGTGCCATTTTTCTTAGGCACGTTGTACGTCTTTGGTGGAAGTTAGTTCTTTTCGTTTCTGCCATGACCACGGTGATAAAAGCTTTGCAATTAAAAAATCTCTGTTGCCAGACTGAGGATATTTGTTAAAACACTAAAACCATAGATTTTGATGTATTTAAGTTCCCATTTTAGACAGCCATCTATTTGCCTTTGCCATATACGTAGTGAAAATACAAGACGACCAGCTCTGGTGACACTACTTCTGGCCAACCATTTGACCCTGGGGCAGATGCGACTTGCCAAATCATATCATATAACCTGCTCCACGCAGGCTTTAGCGCCACAGCATCCTCTGCATTGCCCCTGTATCTCGTCAGTGCCCAGGCAGGCGAGAGCCTGGAAGGCAGCTGCCCTCTGCCACAGCTAGAGACACGCCTGCCTCTGCTGAGCAGGCAGGGGGCTGGACCCAGAGCATGAAAATGTGCGCTGCCTTTTCTTCTCTTTTTCAAAGAGCAACATCTCAACTAACTTAGAAAACACAGGACTTGAGTTATTGAAAAATAATTACTTTTTCAAATTTTGCATTATTTCAGTCTCTCAGTTTTAGAGATCTTGCTTATAGTTTGGGGAATGGCATGTAATTACTGTATACCACTATCCAGTGTTGGACCCCACTACAAAGAGAGTGCATTCTCACTGTCTGTCCAGGCAAGGTACCTCAACTGCACTGAAACAATTCAGGAATTCCACTGTGTGAATCGTAAGCCCGGCACAGGACAGAACTGCACATACTTGCAGAATCACATCTTGGGGACATGTGTACGTGCAATCACATAACAGGTATATAACCGGTCTCAGGATCATGCTGCAAGCTCAGGAAGCAGCTTTTCAGAGTTTTATTGTTGGACCATACGGTATGCCAGGAACCAGTATTTTGAGTACTAAACTTCTAAAGTCTTGAAGTTTTACTTGCAATTAAACAATTACTTGTAGTTTAAACCCCTCAATAAAATAAAATTATTAAAAAAACAGAAAATGGATTTACAAGAAAATACTTTTCAGAAAGTAAAAATTAAGCCCATCTATGGATGTGCTACTAAAGGTTCTTGACTTTCATTTATTCAATACACCAAAAAATACTTGCTGATAAAGAAGAGAATAAAGATAGACTGTGAACAAAAAAATATTGTGTTCTACAGTTTGAAATTATGTTCATAATGGATATATATTGATCTGACCAAACTTTAACAACTGTAGTACCCAAACTGGCCAGTGTTCCCTATTTGTGAACCATACTGTTACTTACATACCAGAGGGTAATGTAAGAGAAAGAAAGAGATAGTGGGTCAGAGATCTGTAGGATCTTAGCAGTACCAAAGTTTAGTTTAGGCTAGGTAGTAAAGAGGCAGAAAATGATTCTTGCTACAGAGTGCTTTAACTGGAGTAATGAAATCCTTCAATTACTTCGGATGTCACAGCCACAGCTTTCTGTGGAAAGTTCCCTATTTTGTCCAGTACACTGGAGAATTGTGTGCTTCTTTTCTGGGTCATGAAGTGTAATTCAAAACATATGTAAACACTGAACTATGATTATATCAAGAGTTTTAAACCAAACATACATAAATATCTTTTAGAACAATACTTTGTAAAAAACATTTAAAGATTAAAATGCTTGTTCTACATCATGATTTTTGTGATGGTCTCAGGACATTCACAGAAGACTGCCTCCAGTCTTTCCACTGGTCAGTCAGTTTACAGAAAACTACATGTAAAGCCAGAAATTCCCTCCTACACCATTACTTATACTTCCCCAAAGCCCACTTCTGCATGCTAGTACAGTGGCTTAGGATGGACTTTTGATCTTTCTGTCTGAGATGCTTGACCTAGTAAAATCATCCAGCAGTGCAGCCAACTCCATCTCCTGATATAGCTTGTCATAGTGGATTTACAAGCAGTGTAAGACAGCTGCCTGGGAAGTTCCAGCCTGGTGATCGTGCAGCAGCCAGACTGTTCACTCAGAACACAATGAAGCAGTGAGAAAAGCACCAAAACGAACAAGATTGTAAGTCAGGACTAATTTTTTGTCTCTTTTTTTTTTTGTTTGTTTTGTTTTTTTGTTTTTTTTCATTCACTTAAAGGATCCCAAATTTGTCTATGAAAGAAATATAGAGTGGCTTTGTGTTACAAGATACCAATGAAGTTGCTCAGCATGAAGCTCCCATGGGATGCCACAAAGCAGTAGAGCTCATCTGTGCCTTTTACTCCCTCATTCAATATGTAGCTCAATTACTAGTTAGCTGTTTAAAGCTTCCTTATACTTCTTCTCTTAGTGTTATAATGAATTTGAACCTGAACTTAACACAATTAGTAAAAGAACAAAGTCAGGACTGGAAGGAAAGTTTGGCTTGTTCAATGGAACAGTAAAGCTCTGACACATTTACTAGCATGCCACTAAAGCTTTTATTCTTCATCTGGAATTATTTCCTTATATATTTTTAACAATACATCAGATTGATACGTCATCTTTGACTTTTCACAAGTTGTTTTAAGTCTCTACAGTTTCTAGAACTTCCTTTATTGTTCCTCATAAGCCAAGCCATGAAGTGAAGAGGCTGTTATTTCACTTTTACTGGCTACTGCTGTGATATTTCATGAATCAATTGAAGTTCAAACCCACAAATTTTTACCTTTTCTAATAAGTAGCTTTCAATCATAACCATATTTTAAAACAATCTTGGAGAATACCATAGCCAAAATATAAAATTTCTAATTTCTAGGCTCCTAAACTTTTCATCTGTTACTTTTTAATTGTATAAACTGTTACTGATGTATTCCTGGTTTTCTATACCCCAAACACACTCTTTCAAATGCAAGACCAATTTCTAATGTAGATTACTTGGAGGAAAGACTTCCAATATGTTAAGATGGTCTGTACACTTGCAGCAAGATATAAAGGTAAGACCCAAGCAAGTAAGGGTCCTGACTCAGAAGCAAAATAAACACAGTTTTAGCTTTGCCTGTTCAATTTAATGCAGGAGCCGGCTGGAAATTAGGACCATGCGTAGCAATCAGTTAGCTGAGGGGAATGTGCTCGAGCTTGTAGGTCACTAACCCCGGGAGGACAAGGAGTGTGAATAGACACAACAACATGATGAGTCATGCTGAGACAGCATAGGGGAGTGGGTGAAGGATGGCACCAAAGAAAGGTAACACCTTGCTGTTAATTGATGGTAGTTAACCACCAGTCGGGGATTGCCTAGTATGCAAGGCTTAGCTTCAAGAACCAATCTGTTTAAAACGCGCAGGTTCTGAAAGTATATATAAACTCGTGTTTCTGTACAATAAATAGACATTTGCTTGCATCAAGCTGCGTCCCGTCTCTCCATCACAGCAATTTAATACATCAAATTTCACATTGAATTTGGAGGGAACATCAATTGTATTCAGTAAAGGGGTGTTTAGCAGGCAATGTCTAGCAGAATTTGAGCAGGAAAGGCTGACCTACATTTAAAACATTTGATTAACTCTCATTTGATCTTCTTGCTGGTGGAAATATGGTCAGTAGGAACGCAGTACAATCCATGTTATGATATTGCACAAAGACTAAACAACTAATAGAAGTTTTCTCTAATTATAAGAAGAAACTGTGAGAAATTGGGATACTTACCAAAAGAGAAGCTTCATTAAAATAATTCCAGAGAGGGGAGCATTAATGCTTTCAGGACAACCTTAAAACATTTAGATGGCAACAGATAAGGGTTGACATTAATCTACTTAAAGCATTTTACTCTCCAATTGAAATCCTTATTATTTATACTATTAATTCTTTCCAGTTTTTTTGATCACCAGGAGTCACAGAACCATAAGATCACAGGGTAACCTGGGTTAGAAGGAATCTCAGGAGGGCTCCACCCCAGTCTCTGCTCAAAGCAGGGTCAGCTGTGAGGTCAGCCCAGGTTGCTCTGGGCTTTATCCTATCAGGGCTTGAAAACCTCTACGGACTGAGACTACATGACTTGGTGAATAGTTTGAAGGCATATCTTGTAGCATGTTTTCACTGAAACAATGCAGGTTACAAACAATCTAAATAATCAGTTCCTTCTTCAGGAGGCATAAAACAAATCTAAGGAAATATTTGGGTTTTCTATCAAGATTAGTTATGGTAGCATGCTATTGCATTCTTCATATAGTTATTGCTGTATTACAACCTCAGCAAAAGCTGTAATACAAATTTTATTGAATAAATGTGATAAAATTGATCTTTTAAATTTTGTAAGCTCACATTATAATGCAATTTTGCCTCCCTCCAACCTAGAATAATGAAGAGTACAGGCACTCCAGGAAAAAATCTGTCATAATACTACTGTAAGCAATATTTTCTGCAGTTTGTATCAGTTCCACTTGTACTTTTCAACCTTTCTTTATTTTTCTTTTGATTTCATATACTGCTTTTATTTAGATTTCATGGTTTTATTCCAATTCAGTTACAGTGAGCTGACACTGACACAGACCCTGGCTTGTTGGAGCAGTTATCACTGTTATCTGCCAGAACAAATGCCAAGTAACCAATGGCATCAAGAGTACAAGTTTTCTTAAGATGTTGTCAGAAATAGTGTTAAATACACTTGGTACTGTCAAATAAAAGTAAACCCAAAAGCCTACTATTAAGGTTGTAAAGGCAATTCTCCTATTTTACAAAGACGCTATGGACTCATGAATAGAGGTTTCCTTAATAAGCAATTATTGCAAGTTGCTGTCTCAAACCTCTGCTCTTCTCAGCAAGCATACTAGATGTTCAGTGGACATTAGTTCCTGAAATTAGCAAAAATTCATATAATAATGAATACTAAGCTATTTCTCAGATATTAAAAAAGTGAAAGTCAGTAACCAAGGATAAAAGCAAGAGATAAAGCTCAATAGTGTACATAATTTATAACATTAACGATTCCTTCCACTATATATGGAAAGGTATTCAGTGTACGTTGGTTTTATTATACTGACTTGAAAGAATATCCACTCGATTGAGCCAGGTATGAATACAGCAGGCTAAGTTGTTTTAATATTGTACTAGACCTAGATTTGAGTCATGTATTCTGTACACAGAAAACCAGAAGGTAACAACTAGCTGAGAATAATTTGGTATCAGGATATCTGTACCTATGAACACACAGAAATATTTGGCTATTACAGAGGGAAACCCTCTCAGGGTATAATTACACAGTCAAGACAAGGGAGGAATTGACCACAGGTGAAATTATGTAGCTAACAAAACCTTACGGAATAGAAAACTTCAGTCTACCTCTCAAATGTGCTTCCTGTCTGTCAGGCTGACCATACCTTTATACACATTCTCTCTCACTCTTTTCTAAGAAATCTGTAATTATGATGGGGCACACTGGCTAAATAGGTTACAAATCACACCTTTTTTTCCATTGCAGCAGTGTTTAGCCTTGAATGAGGTATCTAGTAGATCAGCTGAGTCAGGTGAGGAGATGTTTAGGAACAAACTTGTAGAATCTTACATGACTGGGGAAGTGTCATGTACAGTGAAATGAAATGTAAAGTGGTGCCTTCAGCTGAAGTGGGGATTATCATATTTTTTCCATTTAAGTGAAACATAATCTTGTTATTGCTTAGTTAGATTCTAAACAGATAAAAGTAGAAAGGCAAAGATGCAAAAAAGGAAATGGTCCCAGAAAACAAAAGAATGGAGTCCCTTTGCATTTCGTGAAGTAGAAAAAAGAAGATGCTGTGGTAGTGGTTTGTGTTTTCATAAAGCAAGGTGTCTTACAAAAAACCTCACAGCAGTATCCATATACAATTAGCTGCAAGGCTCAGAATGATAGGGGCAAGGGTAGTTGCTATTGAGACTGTTACACTCTGGCTTTTCAAAATTCTGTTCACTAGAGATGGAACCACTTTACATTTACATTTTTCTTATTCTTGTACCTCCCAAGCTCCCCTTTGTTCTCTCTTTGCCAACCACAGTGAAAGGGGACAGCATAAAGCAGGTTGCCTTCCCTACAATCTCTCCCAACAGGAGTCTTTCTGAAAGGTGCTTAATGAAGAAACATGGATTTATTTAATTTAATCTGGCAATAGTAATGCTTGGATTTATTTTTTCCATTGGCTTGTATTTTGTTTTCTATGTCCTCTAAATAAAAATGCCACAAGCTCATGTCCAGCATTTAGTCATTACTTTTCATTTTGTACATTCTGACAGCTTGAGATAGTGCTATGTCATGCCTTCTGGTCACACCGTTTTTTGTTCTTTAGAACGATGCTATTAAAATATCTAACAATATTATCCCTAGCTACAAGAAAGTTGAGCAAGAATTAGTCAGCCTTGTTGCATTTCTCCTTCATGACTTTCAATTTCCCTCCAACATAATCATATAATATGAATGTTAGATTAGAAATCATGCGTTGCTGTGACAACTGCAGATTGCTTCTTGTACTGTTGGAGCCTGTGTTCATAAAAACAATGAAGTATTCCTCATGGTCTACATTATGGCACATCTTGCATGGTAAATTTCAATGTATAATGACTTAGTATTGATTTTCTTGTTTGTCTTACAAAAAATGGATGTTAATTAAAATATGGTTTTGTTTAAAAATAAGTTATATAGCAATATTCACTGTGGCAGACATACAATATTACCATGCAGGGAAATACTTCCTTCTTCTGCAGGAAATGGTTGAATCAGTGTGTTAATGGTTAAGTGTGTTGGTTCAGAGGAAAGGATAGCCTTTTTGTTGTATACTAAATAATAACCAGAGGCCCTAATCATCACTGATATAAACAACATCATGGGTAATGTCTTTGTTTTCTATGAATTTGCTGCTTCCTACATCAGCATGTAACCTAGTATTTTCTAATCAAACTTTTAAAGTTAGTTTAAAAACAGCTATTGCTATCAGTGTATGAAAATTGATTTTATTACTGATGAACCATAGTTACAGAGCAATATTCAATTTTTGTAATTCAGTTTCTCTAATTTCGTTATTCTGATAAGGCATCTGTTTAACCTTGTGTAGTTATAAAGGTAGTTATAAACAAATGGCAGGTAGACTTTAGATTGATTAATTCTAGATTAATTTTCAATAGTTACTTGTAATCTCAAAGTATCTACTTTAAAACTTTCTATGTATGAATAGTAAGATGGTAGCTATTATATACCTGCAAACAAAGAATAAAAAATGAACTCAAATAAGTTTATGATTTGAGAAAAAAGGCACATGGATATTTGAGATAAGCAGCACCCACTATGTTTGGCATTATCAGAACAAAGGTTAATTTTAAGATGGTAGCATACATACTCCTATCTTTTTACCTGAAATGTTTAACTTCGTTATTATTCTCTATTACATAACGTAAATGAATATAGTCTTAATTTTCCTGGAGGATGATGTTTTGACTGGTAATTTAAAATGGCATTCATTTAAATGATTTGTCTGGGACACTCACTTCATGGCTGAATATAGACATATAACTATTATAATAAAATAGTTGTATAGTTATATAAATAGTATATATAACTATATATAAAAATACATATAGTTATATAAATAGTTGTATAGTTATATAAATAGTTATATAAAATAGTAATCATGGATGTACAGGCAGTGTGGTCTCCAGAATGATTAGATACTACTAGAGCTCCAGTATTTAAGAAAATATCTCAGGCTGTGGAAATAAGTGTTCTTAAGTCATACCATTATAATGTTTACAGTAAAGTTTCATATTCACATTACTCTGGATCAGGAAGAGAATCATTACTTAAATGGAAAACACCTACTGTATTACAAATCTTGACACTGACAGGTCACTGTGATGAAGTCCTTAGTTGTACTGCGTAATCCAACGACCACCAAATATCAGAAGAAAGATTGGCTGGTGTTTGTCCCTTTTATTGTCCCTGTATTGAATTCAACAATTTAAACTGGCTGTCTAGAAACCTCTTTGTTCAGCCTATGGATACTGCACTTTGGGCATCTCCCTCAGAGCTGTGGATTTTACTCCCCGTGGAGCTGCACTGCTGCCTCGATTCCTTCTGGCCAGACAGAGTGGGCGCTGCATGCAAAGCCACGGAGGCTGATAAGACTTGCTCCATGGTCTTTCCCAACCTATCACTCTGACTTAAGAGAAGTGGAGGCCAGTTGACTCCTAATTTTAATGTCTCCTGAAATATGTGAATAGGTCTGCAATACGTTGCTGAGCAATTTTCAAAACGGGGCCCCAAAACTCAGGAACAAAATCCCATAGATGGTGACTCTTGGATAGGCATTTACATAATAGTGAATTTTTAAAATGTTTGTCTTCAGCAGTTAAAAGCGATTCACTGAGTACCATAAAGCAAGCAAAGAAGATCTGGACCAGTTCTTACCATGCTTTTACATGGTAATAAATTGCAGAAACTGCTTTCTATGTGCATAGGAATAACTCCTTTCTTAATTACCTGCATAAAGCAAATTGCCAGCATAAAACTCTACTGTTGACATCAGATGTCAATAAAGGAATGCACGAAGCTTTCAACAAACTGCCTTGCTAG